>NW_021604933.1:561589-597903 GCF_004785775.1 Grammomys surdaster | reverse complement strand
ACGAACACAGAGAGCAATAGGCCAGGCTAGGTTGTAGCTAGCTATCTTCTTGCCTCAGTCTCCCTGTACTTTCTGCATTTCCTCTGCCCTGACTCCTCTCTTCCTGTCTGGCTCCCTCTTACCTTCTGCCATCATTGCCATTCTATCTTGACTTCCCAGTCTGTTCTCACTGCCATCTGTCCTCCTGCAGCAGTTCCCACTCCCCTTCTCCGTTCTCTCCGCTGGCCCACAGCACACACCTCTTTGTTCTAGTTCATCAGCCTTTCCCCTTGAAGCTCCTTAATTAGAAGGGGGGGGGGCAGAGGCATTGTCAGAGATTTGTAATTTTATTATTCAACAAGATACCTTACTTTTAATCTCAAGAGCAGACAAATACTAAAAATAGGTTTCTTCCTCCAAAGACCCTAAAAAAAGAGAAAGAAAAACCTTGCCCATAGTTAGCTTACTCCTTAAATACTAACTATTATAATTATTATTTTAGTAATTTCCTGGGTTGGCCACAGATGACTCTGTTCATGGAGCTCACTGACCCTCGGTTGGAAAGTCCTTCTCAGTTCTTCATAATCCAAGACAGCAGCTGACATCAATGTAAAAAGAGAAACAAGCTAAAAACAGTTGAGTGTGTACGCCCTGAATTGCATATTCAGTTGCAAAATCATCATAATTATTATTATAATTACAGAGGGGAGGCATTTCAATAATTGTTCAAAGTGTCTTCTTGAGGAAATAAGTAAATCAGGGCCAGCTGTCACAAGCCAATCTACAATAATGATCCCCGTATGTGCGTCTCCGGGACTCATAACAATCTACAATAACAAATTTGTGCATTTGTCTACTGTCCCTGAACAGCTTAAAAAAAAAAAAAACAACCTATCATCCGCTCTGATGTCTCACTTGGTAGTAAACTTGTATTTTTAAACTGCATCCTTGAATAACCTTACAGTCATAAACTGCCAAACAAAAATTGCATCACCAATTTAATAACAAACAACGGTGGGCAGCCTGGCATCAACCCACCTGTAACAGGATGGCCACAAACCTAGGTTTCTGAGCCAAGTGGAAGCCAGGTAGACAGCGCAGCAGACAACTGAAACCAGTTAGAGAGAAACAGCCACCAAGACAGACATGCTTTATTGACTTGAAAATCACAAACAGGAACTGGGAAGGCCTTGTTTTCAGCTTACTTGTGAAATCAACCCGAATATTTCAATGTTGCTCCTCCCAACAAACAGCTGTGAAATGACTAATAGAAATGAACTGATTCGGTACCAGGAACCAAATGTGCCACTTCACTGAGAACAGAAAACCGTCCCCTGAGAGAGGCTGTCCTCTCAGAGTAATACCTAAGACATGGTGCGGGGAAACTACTGAACTAGACTGTTCTATAGGCAGAGAGAAAGATTCACTGGGACTCAGACTTGGTGGGAAACCAAGCAGATATTATATGACAGTCATGGGGTGGGATCTGAGCTGATACAGTCCATCAGGACTGACCAGGAACTAGATGCCCTTGCCTGAGGTAGCTGACCTTTGGGGGAGGGTTAAGGGCTGAGGTTCCTGGTAAACAGAAACCTTAAGAGATCTGCTTTTCTAGTGAACAGAAACCTTTAGGCTTGCTTACAATCCTTCTGTTTACCCAGCCAAAGTCCTTTTATTTAGAACAGTGTCACCAGCATAGCCATTTTGGAGGAAGAGGGGCTTTGGACCCAAAGAGACTCCGCATGCTGTAAAGAGTGCCCCAGCCAAGCACAGGCACAGTGTGGTTACAAAGACAGAGAACCACCCAAGCACCTTCTCAAAATGTTCTCATATCTCAGTACCTTTGAATTATGGTTATATCTCTAATTTCATGTTCTTGAAGAAATTCCAGAGACAGGGAAAGAAAGAGGAGAAAGAAAATTTCTTCTCAAATTGCTTTTGTCTTGATGGCCCCTCAGGCTTTCCAAAACCCAAATCTTCATCTTGCTGAAGGCTGGGCCTGAGCCAGGCGAGAAGGGTGAACGACCGCAAGCTGCTTCAGGAAGTTGCCAGCTGCTCTGCTGCAGCCTTCTTAGGTGCTAAGAATCATGTTCCTCATTACAGTGGCTCAGTACATTTCCATATCTGCACTCCCAGCTAAAAGCAATTTAACCAGCATGCAACTTCATCTCGCTCCAGTAGTTCAGACATTTCCTACAAAAGCATCAGAAGGGCATTGACTGACATCCTGAAAGTTGTTTTGAGGTGTATCCTGCACATTTTTAATTGTAAATGTAAGACATGACAATGATTAAAATAAATGGAAAATGGTTTTGTATAGAAAGCAAAAAAAAAAAAAAAGCATCCTTCTTGACTTTATCACAAGTTAAACACAGAACTATTTCTTGGCCTATGTTTTCTATATAAGGCTATCAAATGCATACAATGCTTCTTTTTTTAAAGAAAAGATTTATTTATTTTTACGTATATGAATACACTGTTGCTGTCTTCAGACACACCAGAAGAGTACATCAGATCCCATTACAGATGGCTGTGAGCCACCATGTGGTTGCTGGGAATTGAACTCAGGACTTCTCTAAGAGCAGTCAGTGCCCTTAACCCCTGAGCCATCTCTCCAGCCTGAATACAACACCTCTATGCAGAGTAAATTATATACAGTACCCTTTATGTTGTATCTAACAGTATATCAGCAACTTTCCACGTTAACACATGGACATCTTTTCGCCACTAGACAAGCCATAAAGCCAACCATTGGCCTAATTAACCGACATTTAAATTCTTTCCACTTTCCCCTGTTATTATTATAATAAACAATGCTTCCATGAATAACCTTACATTCGTGACTTTAGGAACCTCTGTAGTGACTTTATCCACAGAATAAATTACCTGAAAGAATAAATTATGACTGGAACATAATATGTGTGCATTCAAGATGAGAACAGCAGAGCTGACTCTCAGCAACAGCACTTATTCACCCAGCACGTGCAAGGCCCTAGGTTCAAACCCAGTGCCACACACACAATGGGATGCTTCTAAATTGTAACCTGTCCACACTCTCAGATTCAACGGCCATCAACAGTGTACGTTTACTATAACTTTGCTAAAAAACCATATCTTATTGAACTTCAAGTATCTGTCACTCATAGAAACATGGGCATGTGTTATGCTTTCATTTTTCTAAGCACTTATGAAGATGAGTACTTGTTTTTTTTCCAAGTAATTTTGACCATTCCTACTTTTTTGTTTATTTGGTTTGTCATTGTTTTGTGGAATGGGTTCGCAAGGTGCAGCCCTGGCTAGCCTCGAAGTCAGAGACCCACCTGCCTCTACCTCCCCCAAGTGCTGGGATCAAAGGTGTGCACCACCATACTCAATACCATTCTTTCTTTTTTTTAGTATGTGAAGTATTTGTTCACATTCCTTGCCCACCTCCTTGCACAATGCATCAGCATGTTTGCTGTCGGGGAGAGAACAATTCCCCTCCGTTCCATTTGTCTTTGGCGCTGTTTGCAGTGTTTGTCTGCTTGTTGCCATCTTCTTCATTCGCACAAATGTCTTAAACACATTCACTTATCAGCATTTCTATTTTCAGCCTCTGGGTTTGCTTGTGTTTTAAACGTTGGTTGCCTTGTAGTGGGGTCTTTCTGCCGTATGGTTGGATTTGAATTCTATTGTGTCCTGTGGTGATACAAATGAGGAAATTATTCTGGGTATGACGACATATGTCAGTAATTCCAGCATGTAGGTGGTGAAGGCAAGAGGCTGCTGTGATTTCAGGGCCAACCTGGGCTACATAACAGGATCCTGTTCAATAAATATGGGGCTGAGGAGATGACCCAGTGGGACAATGTGCAAAAGCAGGAGAACTTCAGTTTGGATCCCCAGCAGCCACATAAAAAAACTGGGAGTGGTCACCCGCATCTGTAACCTATGAGCATGAGGGATGAAGACAGGCAGATATCTGTAGTTTATAGCCAGCTGATCTAGCCAACCAATGATCACCAAGTTCAGGGAGAGACCCTGCCTCAGAAAGATAAATGGAAGCTATCAACAAAGACATCAAACTGTGGTCTCCCTGCTCACACATGCGCTCTCTCTCTCTCTCTCTCTCTCTCTCTCTCTCTCTCTCTCTCTCTCCCTCCCTCCCTCCTTCCCCACACATGAAATCACACACACACACACACACACACACACACACACACACACACACACACACACACGTGTGCACATGCACGCGCACAAGAAATTTGTTTTTGGGCAATTATCTGAACAGAGAATGGCTTAAGTCTCATTTAAAGGACCCCATCTCTTTTTATATGCACTGAAATGAGGGTCACCTCCTCAGGGAAAGGGATAATCAGATTCTGTTGGTCCCAGGCAGCCTGGAATTTTGGTACCTGTTTACCAGGGTTGCCTGAAAAACCCACATACACTGCCCTGTGTCATTTCAGAGGCAGGGGAGAGGCAACAAGCAGGAAGAGACCAAGGTCTGACCTGAACAGATGAGATGAGATGATGTTTTTAACACACACTGCGAGGGGCACCCTCTTTCCTTGGGAAATGGAGGGTTTGCAAATGGACCGGCTCTCTGGGGCTCTTTCTATTGATTTGGGAACACGGAAGTAGTTGATGCAGCTATAGGGGCTCCATGACACTCTCACACAGAACTAGACTCTTGGTGGGATGTTTTATAAAGGAAAGGAAGCCAGTGACTTCATGGGAAGCTAAGTCTACACAGTTCTCCAGGTCCACACACCCATCCCCAGGCCTCAGTGCAGCCTCACACACATGGTTTGAGCTAGCAACTCCAAAGGGAACCTCAGATTCATTTAAGGCAGCCTGCTCCTAATGTATTAGGTTAGTAAGGACCCATGAAGTAGAGGTGACTCCTCAACCCCAGCCTTTTATTTTGAAGATTTAAAAACCTACAAAGTTTTAAGAAATACAATTAATTACCTATCTTTTTCAACTCTGTTTAGTTATTCTTTATATTCTTTTCACCTTTCCTGTGAATAACATGTTTATCCACTGAAGCATTTGGAAGTAAGTTGAATATTAGAATTTCTTAATTGACATCTCACTTAGAGTAATCTAGCATATGGCTTCAAAGAATAAGGGCATCCAATATAACTATAATACCATTTCAGGCTTATGTTCATATTAAAATTTCTACAATTGTCTAAATGCCTTATATAAGAATCCTCCCCTTTGTTCCAAATATCAATCTTCAATCTCTCTCTTCTCTCTCTTCTCTCTCTCTCTCTCTCTCTCTCTCTCTCTCTCCCTCCCTCCCTCCCTCCCTCCCTCCCTCTCTCCCTCCCTCTCTCCCTTGCTCATTTGCTTGCTTTTAACAAGGTCTTACATAGGCTGACAGTGAATCCTCTGTGAAGGATGACCTGGAACTCCTGATCCTCCTCCTTCCACCTCCTGAGTGCTTTGCAGGTGTGTATCCTTCCCTCCCCACCTCCCCCTCCCGCACCCCCCACCTCTCAGTTTATATCCTCCTGGAAGGGTAGCCAGGATTTTGTGCATGTTAGACACGCACTCTGCCAAATGTGTTAGATCCCCTAGCCCCTGGTCTCTCGTCTTATTATTGCATTTGATTCTTTTTCTCTAGTCCACTGTCACAAGATGGACATTTAGCAATACCTACAGATATTTTTGATTATGGGGTGCTTCTGGCATTGCATTAATTCTTTTTCTGTCACAATAACAAGATACAGGAGATTGGACACTTTACAATGAAGTTCGATTTGTAGTTTTGGAGGCCGAAAGTCCATGATCAGGTGATCATATCTGTTTGGCCTTTGACAAAGCCCCCACCCCCATTGCATCCCAACATGGCAGAGAAACAGAAAGGAATCCAGTATACAGAAAGGCTGAATCATTTGGCTCTTGTAACAATCTATACTTGTGAGAACTGACTGAGTTCCTAAAGAACTGTGTTAATCTCAAGGGCAGGGCTGTTAGTGACTTAACCACCTACCAGAAGGCAGGACCTCTAAAACGTTCTCCATCTTCCAACTTCGCCACACAGAACACTAAGCTTCTAGCACAGGAAGTTTTCACTGATAAACCAAATCCGATCAATAGTAGGCTTGTAGTGTCTACAGCCAAAAATACCTGACGAATGTCCCATAGTTCCCTGGCCCTCATATCTGGTCTAAAAAGCCAAGTGATGACAAGGATTGGAAAGCCCAGATGTAGCCTGTCTAACCAGTCTTCCCATTTTGTTTTGCAGCACACTGACACTGGTATAGCATCTAGGCCAACTGTCATAGACTATCCCACACTGTAATTTCTCGATTGTTTGCTCATGACTAGTTTCCATTTTCTATTTATTCTAACAGCAAAAATATGATATAGGTGTCTGTAACAGTTATCCACTGCTGCATAACAAATGGCCTTCTAAAATTCAATGGCATGAGAATAAGAACCATTGTCTAGACCATTCTGTGATGTGGGCTGTGCTCTACTGATTGTTGATTCACTCTGCCATTTCAAGTGTTGCTTTTCTTATTTTGACCTGACAGGAAGCCACTTGAGTGAGAAAGGGCTCATAGTTTAAAGAATCCAGTTTACCATGGGAGAAGAATACAGGGCAGCAGGCAGTTCCGTGATAGCTGGTATGTGAAGCTGGGACTACTCACTTCCTCACATCTTGGCAGAATAAAAAAGCAGGGAACTGACAGAAGATGTGGTAGAGATATAAAACTTCAAGCCCCATCACCCCCAGTTGGCCACTTCCTCTAGGCTGACTCTACCTCCTGAAAGTTTCATAACCTTCCAAAGTAATGCCACCTACTTACTGGCAACCAAGTGTGAAAACACATGAGCCTGTGGGGGACATTTCACAGTCAGTTCAACATCGAGGGTAGCATCCATTAGGACCAGTTTCCTGAGTCTATTACATCTGGAAGACATTGCCAAAGGAACGTGGAAGGTCTACTGAGACCTTGGCTTAGACCTGGTTCTGCCACTTCAACAGTATTATGTTGGCAAAAGTAAGTAACAAGGGACCAGTGAGACGACTCAGTGGGTATAGGCACCTTTCACCCAGCTTGATGAACTGAGTTCAATACTTAGGACTCATATGGTGGAAGGAGAGAAACAATCCCCACAGGTTGTCCTATGACCTCCACACACATACTGTGGCATGAGCACATACACACAAAAATAAATAAATGTAATTAATTTAAAAAAACAGGTGCTTTGTTTTAAAAAGAAAAAGAAAAAGCAAATAACAAAGCCAGGTTAGATTCCAGTGGTAGAGAAATAAACTCCACCTCCTACTGTAGTTGGCCTAACAAATAAAAGTGATATTGTGTCCTTCTTATTACGCCTTATCAGGATGGATGCAGCGTCAAGTCGGCCTACTCTTAGTGACATGAAGTTTAGTGGAAACAGACAAATCTCCCCTTTGAAAGCTCTCCCTTTGATGCATGTGGGGTGATACTTAGGTGCACTAAGGCAATCTGCTCTTCATTATATTGCTTTCCTAGGGCTATGGTAGCACAGTACTCACAAACTGGGTAGTTTATGACTATAAAAATCTATTTCCCAGAGGTTGGAAGCAGGAATATAATGTGCTGGCAGAGCCATGCTCCCTATCTATCCCGTAGGGAGAATCTCTTGGCTTTTCAGCTGGGGGCATTCCAAAGCTCACAACTGCAGCACTTGAATTCACTGTCTGTCTTCACATGGTGTTCTCCTTGTGTGTCTGTATCCTCATGTGGCCATCTTACTATACGGATACCAATCACACTGGGTTAGGAACCCATCCTCTAGTAGGACCTCTGAACAAATTATATCTGCAATAGCTCTGCATACTGTGGGATAATAAGTACTAGAAAAGACTCTAATATTTTTATTGTTTCAGTTGTCATAATTCAAACATTAATGCCTATCAATTGTCCCTCAATGGTGTCTTCAATGACTGATGATCCCTACTTGATTTAGTTAATAACTTGTGGGTTCCACAACACTGTGTATGTATGTGTGTGTGTGTGTGTGTGTGTGTGTATGTGTGTGTGTGTGTGTGTGTGAAGGGGTGCATTGTATATGTATGTATGTAAGTCAGAGGTTGATGTGGGGTATCTTCCTTAATAGTTCTCCCCCAGCTCCTTTTTTTTTTTTAAAATTAAAAAAAAAATGTATGGGTATGAGTATTTTGTTTGAATGCATGTAAGTATATTGTATGCATGCCTGGTGTCCGAGGAGGCCAGAGAGAGTACAGGATCCTCTAAAACTGAAGTTAGAGTCAGTTATAAGCCATCATGGCAGTGCTAGGAACTAAACCCAGGTCCCCTGGGAAAGTAGCACATACTCTTTCATTGTTGAGCCACCTCTCCAGCCCTTCACCTTACTTTTTGAGACAGGACCTCTCACTGAACCTAGAGCTCACTGATTCAGCTGGACTGGCTGTCTAGACGCCCGAAGATCACGCTGTTTACCTTTCCAGTGCTGGGATGCATGCATGTGCCCTCACACCAGCCTTTTCACATGAGTTCCTGAGGGTCAAAGTCAGCACGACAAGCATTTTACCAAGTGAGCCGTCTCTCCAGCCCAGCCATTTTTTCCGAGCTTCATTATTTTCTTCAGAATTTATTAGCTGTCATTTTTCTGTAAAGGAAGTTCGTCTTGCTGTCCCAACTCTGATTCCCTTCTCTCCCCTCATTTTTAAAAGATCACTTAAGTGATCATGTTTATACGCAACCATTTTTCTTTTGGGTGCTAAAGATTGAACCTGGATCCATACTAGGCAAGGACTCTGCTATGAGCTGCGTCCCAAGCCCTATATATTTTTTAATTTATTCACTTTTTAAATTTTATGTGCATTGATGTTTTGCCTACATGTAGGTCTGTTTGTGGGTGTCAGATCCCCTGGAACTGGAGTTACAGACAGTTGTGAACTGTTGTGTGTGTGTTGGGAATTGAACCCGGGTCCTCTGTAAAAGCAGCCAGTGCTCTTAAACACTGAGCCAACTCTACAGATCCCCACCCTCCAAGCCCTATATTTTATACAGTCAAACATCTTCATGATCAAATTTCCCAAGCTTGAAAATGGAAGTCTATGAGGTCAACTCTTAAGTAAGGGTTTCAACTTTTTTCAAAAGTCAGAATTTTAAACATGATTATTTCAACTTGCCCACCTCTACAGAACCTAATTCTGTCATCTACCAAGTGAGTTTTTTTTCCTCCTCTGGAGAGGTTTCATGATTGTTCCCCAGGGGAAAAGACTCATTATCATTCCTAAACTACAGCCATAGTGAATGCTGTCATCTGCTGAGAAGTCTGCTTTACATATACTTAACTGTCACAGCAACTCTGTACACAGCAACTCTGTACATAAATAATGTTGCTACATATCATGCAGGAGAAAGTGGAGTCTTAAAAGGAAACACTAGAAAAACCATAGCCTTTGACACTAGATGGTTTGAATCCTAGATCTCTAGCACCTATTTGATTCAGGATCTGGGGCCTCTATAGACGCCATTTACCTATCTGTCCCACGCTGAAGATGAGCAGCCAGCCGCATATGTTGAGCATAGCTGCCTAGCTGCCTCACAATAGATGTTATTAGTTCTTTATATATCCTGACGATAGGTTATATAACTCCTGTCATGGCAGATCATGATCATTTATGGAGCCCCAGAGTCCACGACCAATTAAATATGAGTCCATCGAAGTCACCAATTGAGATAATTTAACCTATGCTTCAGCTGAAGTTTAACTTTAGAGCTATTTAGGGAACAAAGAGTTTGCCGATCAATTTCTTAAGCAATATTGTAGGAGGGTGACTATGACCATTCAGCTTCTGAGCACACCCCGGGGGAGACCTTTAACACCTCACATGCCTATCAAAAAGCTCTTTGGAAATTAACCTCCAAGCAGACTCTGATTTTGTTTACTCCAAAACTGTGTGGTCATTCCTTCCCCAAATAACTCAGGGATGTGTTCTAAGAGAGTATAGATCAGTGTCACCCTTAAGGGACTATTACAGAGCCTGCTTACACAGTAAGGATGGCAGCCGTGCCACAAAACCATACAATCTTATGAGTCATTGTTACACATGGATTCCATTTACACATATATTTATCATTTCTAATTAGTTGTAGTGTGTGTGTGTGTGTGTGTGTCCATAGAGGCCAGAAGAGATGACAGCATTCACTATTTTTAATTAGTTTTATTCTGTATGTATGTGTGTGTTCTGTGCATGATGTGTGTGCAGGTCCTCATGGGAACCAGAGAGCATCAGGTCATCTAGAGTCAAAGTTGCAGGTAGGTGTGAATTGCCTGACAATTGCTAGGAACTGAACTGAGGTCCTGTGCAAGAGCATGCTCTTAACCACTCAATAGCCCCTAAATCATTGAATTTTTAACCCGAATCTTACCTGGAATTTACATGATTATGGTATTAAGGACCACTATGTTTCAATGAAATGTTCTAGGCACCTGGGGTATATCAGAAACTAAAGTAAATATTCTTTCGTTCTATTTAGAAGAGATGGGTTAAAAAAAAAGCAACGATTTTGTAAATTATATGCAAAAAAGTGTTAATAACCAAAACATTTTAAAGTGGGGAATATATAGGTCATTGTAATTTTAAATTATGACTGGTAGTCATTTAACAGGCTGCATTGGCCATGGTGTGGTGATGCATATCTTTAATCTAAGCACTTGTGGGGTAGAAGCAAGTGGATCATTGTGAGTTCAGTGTTAGCCTGGTCTACATAGTGAGTTCCAGGTCAGCCAGAGCTACATAGTGAGACTGTCTATACGATGAGGGTGGGGGTGGGGGTGGGGGGGTGATACTGAAACAAAAATTTGGATGATATTTAATAAATAGTATACATACTCTATCATGTTTTAAAGTCTTAGAGCTGGAAAGGTAGCTCAATGCATAAGAACACATGCTGCTCTTGCAGAATCCAGATTGCGTTCCCAACCATCCATATGCAGTATTTCACAACTCCTGAGATCCAGGCCCCCTCTTCTGGCCTCCATGGATACCTGCATGCACATGGTATACATGCCTACACAGGCACACACTTATATACATTAAGAAATAATCCTTATATTTGTATTTTCCACATCCAGAATTTCTATAAATATATTAATATTTTATATTTAAAATAAATATTTTAAATTTCACAAAAAAGTAATCCTTAGAAATCATAAAAGGGCTTTTTTTCTTATGTGGTCCCACCCCCACTCTGTTAACTTGTGCATTTATTTATTTACTTATTTATTTTTATGTACATTTGCTGTTTGGCCTACATGTATGTCTGTGTGAAAGTGGCTGGATCCTCTGGAACTGGAGTTACAGACCGTTGTTAACTGCCATATAGGTACTGGGAATCGAACCTGGGTCCTCTGGAATAGTAGCCGATGCTCTTAACTACTGAGCCATCTCTGCAGTCCCCTGTCTGTGACTTCTTAAAGCATCCAAGAACCTTCCTATTTTGAAGGAGTAAAAGTTAAAAGAGCAGATGGGCTGTTTCAGGTATGACCTGTTTATGATTTACCCATGGGGATGGGTTAACATGCTGCTGTTTTAGGGCCTAATGTGTCCCCTGAAGGGAACTACCTGCTTTAGTGGCACTCCATAACCACAGGACCCTTGTCTTGAAAATAATGGAAGGACTCAAGCTAGAAAACCTCATCCTATTCAATAGGCTCTTAGGAACAACACAGGAGAGTTGGTCTGGGGAAGAGGATACTGATGATGTTATACAGTCATCTCAGAGTAAAAGCGAGGGACATGGAAGCTGGGGTTGATTAGCATCTAGTGTATACCGAGCGTCAGGTGAACTCTACAGCGTGAACTGACTATTTTGATTACCCACGTGGATAGGGCAGGGGAACTGAGGCTTAGAGAAGATGAGGAAACTGCTGCCTGCTGCAATCACGGGGTGCCTTACAAGCATAAGTCCGCCTGGTTCCAGAACCCATGTTCCTACCTCATTAGTCAATGCTGTCTAGGATTAATCAGATATAGAATATAAATTGCTATTGCTTCTACAGCCTTCAAATGACTTTTCCTTGGTTGGTTCCAGTTCTGAATCTCCAAGCACTTGTTGAGATGCAACTGCACTTTCTATCCCATCTGTCTCTCCCAGGCACACTTTAAGTGCTCATTAGAGTCCATTCCTATTGTCTCCCAAATTTTCAGTTGTTTATTCTGTCTCACCATGACTGTCTGTGACTCCCTTTGTTTGTAGCCCAGATAGTCTTACAACCCAGAGCTGCTTCCCCACCCCACCCCTGCGCCTGCCCCTCTATCATTGAGCAACCAGGCCCAGCGGGTACCAATGTAAGTTTCGAGCTTCTCTGTACTCCTCAACCAAGGTGAAAGAAAGGCTATACTACAGAGTATTGGTTGTAGCTGGTGAAGAAGATAATAGTGGGAACAGGTGACATGACCCAGCGTGTGAGAAAAGTGATTCTCAATGGGATGAACATCTATCACTGGGAATCAGGAAGGGGAAGGCCCCAAGAAGATGGATTCTTTGTCTTTTCTCCTCCCAAGACCTTATCTGAGGCATGGCTTCATCCTGTCGCACGGCACTATTCTGCAGAGCCACTTGTGCAGGCATACTGTCTTTCCATGGATTACTCAAGCACCCTCTGGCAGAATGCCTTGTCTTCTTCTGCTTCCCCTTTCCTCTCACACTGGCTGCTGCCCCAGGATTGCATCTCCTAAATAAAACATTGGCTTAATGTCTCAGCTTGAGTTCTGTTTTTCTAGAAAACATAAACTAAATAAAATATTCAAGTTCAATTTCTCTTCGTAGGACCACTGCTTCTTGGATTTGTTTGAGTGTGTTCCAAGAGATAAAAGCTGATAATAATATCATATATATATATGTGTATATATATGTATATGATATTATATGTATATACGTACACACACTCACACAAAGGTAAAAATAAATATTAAAAAAACATGCTGTCATTATCAATACACCTATCAATATTTGTGAATTTCCCTTAAAATGTGAAGTTTATTTGAAAAGAAAACAAAACTATCGAATGAGACCTTGGTGCTAAAAAGAATTCATTCCTCTAAATCTACTCTCTGATGATAATAACTATTGACTGAGCTGGGCCCCTTTGAGGAACAGGGTATAAAATAAAACTAGACAGAGCCACCACTAAACTAAATGGTACACGGAAGATGGCAGCCACAGTCAATGGCAGCAGACACCAGGGTGACAGCAGACAGCATTGGGTAGAACAATAAAATATAAAATAACATAAAAAGCACTATGGAGCAAGACCAACAGAGGCAAGAGTCATGACAGCAAGACACCAGCAGGATATAGAAACAGCACTTCACTATGAGAGACCCCAAAGGGACAGCTGAGTTGTTTGCCAGATCCAGTGCCCACTGGTCATTGCTTCAGCTTAGCTTGTGGTTCCCTGAGTTTAGCTCTGTTCTAGAAATGAAGACGCTGCCTCTTGAGATCTTTATCATCCCAGATCGTGGCAGGAACCTGAAGACATAATCAACTGAGGCTTTGAAAATCAGGTGGTTAGGACGTAGCTACAGGACATAAGCAGAATTATGGGTAGTTAGGGTGCTAGGCGCTCACAGTAGAAGCCAGGGATGAAGAGAAAGGGGAATGGAAGCCCAGGAAGAGCAGGAACTATGGAGGAGCATGGCTATCACTGTGAGCATAGAGAATACCCTGCTGAAGACAGAGAGGAGTATCTTCCTCCTCCTCTCAGATACTTGCTAATGTCTCCTGTTTGAGAGCCCAAGGGTTAGCCAGAGGACAAAGTAAGCCAGGTGACATTGCATGGGGGTAGCCCAGGGCAGAGAAGTGTATGGTCTTCCCTGTCACCCAGTAAATGTCCACAGCCTAATTTCCAGAACCCAAGGGTACTTACTGCATTCCATGGCAAAAATTGTGATTTCTGTTGAGGGTCATGAGAGGGGAGGCTTAGCCCACATTCTGGGTGGGTCTTTAGTTCAGTCACACACATTCCTACAGGGAGTAGCATTACAACATTGGAGGAGTCCATGTGACCACAGAAACAGATTGGACTGGAGTGGCCAGGAGCCAAAGAAAGCCTGAGGCTATCACTAACTGGAAGAAACAGGAGACCAGCTATCCCCCACTCTCCAAGCCGCAAGAGACTCTGACCCTACCCAAACCTTCATTTCAGACTGGTGGCCTCTAGAACTTTAAGAAAATAAAATTCTGTTGTTTTAAGCCAACCAGTTTGTGCTAATTCGTTACAGCAGTCACAAGAAACCAACAAAGGCCCAATGGACAATAAATAGCACAGAATCTATTCATCTCAAACGGTACAATGATGTCCTGTTGGCTGGACACTCTTTGACCTTTTCTATTCCATTTGGAAGTTCTGTTGGGACCCTTTGCACACCTCACATCATGGGCTCCAAAACACAGCTGCTTTCGTGTGCAAATGTCTCTTCATTCAGATAAGAGTATAACTGTCCTCAGGGCAAGATCTGGTCCCTCACACCTTGGGAACCCATAACACTCCTCGAATACTTCTTTAAGCAGAGTAATTGGTAAATGAAAAAGAATGCTTCCATTTGTCCATCCATAAATGGAAAATAACCACTAACTTGCCTCTCGGAGGTAATGGTGGTAAGGTTTCCTGAAAACAATTCCTGTACTTGTAACAGAAGTGATATATCTGAAACACATTCCTACTAGAACAATTCCTTAGGGAAAAAAAAATTACATTTCATTTTAGCAAACCCTGTATTCTACACTGAACTGAAACTGCCAGCAGTTCACCCTAAGAAGAGGCCAGGGCTAACTGAGCAACAGAAGCAGGCTGAGGGATGGAGGATGAGGGTGGGGGTGGTGAGGTGCAATGGTAGACTACTTGTCTAGTGTGTTTGAATCCCTGGGTATTTTACCTTTCCCTGGCACTGAAAAAAACCAGTACGCAGTCAAACAGATAAAATAAAAACTTGAGACTGAAATACAAGTGCCAAGAAACTTTGATTCATATAATAAACACCTATTAAAGAACTATGATGTTAAAATACAGTCTATAGATGCTGAGGAAATGCAATAAGGCACAATCCCAAATAAGCAATTACAACAAAATATGATGAATGCTTGTGTGCATATGTGTGTACCTTTGTGCACATATGTATGCAGAAGGATGTCAGGTGGCTTCCTTTCCACCGTGCGTGTGTGTGTGTGTGTGTGTATGTGTGTGTGTGAGAGAGAGAGAAAGAGAGAGAGAAAGAGAGAGAGATTGAGAGTAAGCGATAGACAGATAGATAGATAGATAGATAGATAGATAGATAGATAGATAGATAGATAGAGGGTCTTACTGAGGTACCCCCTCTCCCCAGCTCCCATGTATGCCTTTTATAAGAGTGAAATGCTAGGAGATCAGAAAGAAGGGAATGGCTGCCTCTAGAGACGGGAGTCTCACTCCCAAACAGCCACTTTCAAGCTAGTGTTTTAGGATTTCATCAGGCAGAGGCAAAGTCTGGAACATTCCAAGACCAAAAGAAACAACGGCTTGTGCAGCTGCCAGGCAAACCACACCCTGCTCGGTCCTATTGTATCCGCAAAGGTCTATTTTTACCCCTTGTCCTCACAGCCATTTTTTAAAGACAAAAAGAGAATGTGGGCTAAGTCCCTTCTTGGCACTCCGGTATTTTATAGGTCAAAGAAAGGAGACTCTGGGGAGGGAAGGTGGAGGTTGACTTCTGGTGAATCCAGAATTCCAAGGAGTGGAAACTCAAGCTCTTCCCTTTTCTGGTTTCTTGAAAATTGAAGAGAGACTGCCTTAGTACGGCACCAGCCAGTCCTGAGCTCAGAAGAAAGCAGGAGGGAATGAAGACATCCCAACCAGAGTCACTGCTCTGTGACAAACGCCTTGACCAGGATTGAGGGCCCTGCTGCCTCCCATCTGCTGACCTTTAGATCCCTCTACTGAGAGCAGGCACCACCCAGCCTGTCTCCCAGACCAGCCCTGCTAGGCCTCTGAGACCAGAGCTTGCTGTTTTGTGAGTGGGAGGGAAAAACCTCTCAGGGAAAGCAGCCAGGACAGAGGAAAGGTCAGCAGACACCTACAGAGGGGCACAGGGGTCTCCGACCTCACTGCGGAGCATCCATAGGGAAGTGGGAAGCTAGAACCCCAACCTCCAGGTCCGCATCCCTTGTCTTTGTTTTCCCAGGGAGCCTCTACCTTGTGGACCCTGCCAGAAGGCCCGCGGCATTTTCATGAAGCAGCAGTAACAAGGACAGAGCGTTCTAGCCTGCTGGAGCCTGCTGGCTGGTCACTCTTTCCACTGCCTTTTGTTTTCATGCATCGTTCCTCTCATTTGCTTCTCAGATTCCTCCGGGCTTTGAAAAAGCCCACAGTGACACCGCCCAGCAGGCTGCCAGGCGGCTCTGCCGTGCACCCTGCCCTAAGCATTGGCGCGTATCTAGAGGTTCCAGAATGAGACCAACCAACTCCTGTAGGCGTACCTAGCAAAGGTAGTTTGTGGACTGGTAAATCACATCTTGCTGTCTTATTAAATGAGTCTGCAGTGCTGGGCGTGGTGTTGCACCACCGTTATTCTAGCTCTTGAACAGCTGAGGCAGGAGGATTGCAATTTCTATACCACCTTGTCTCAAAACAACAACAACAACAAAACAAACAAATAGCCAACCAAACAAAAATATGTATCTGCAAGGGTTGTCGAGCAAACCTTTCTTAATGATTCAAGCACAGCCAACATAGATGTGTCTTAACCAAAGACAGAGACGTTTCTCTTGGCAGTTCAGTGTGAACTCTCTCATGGTTCATGTGCGAACATTTGGTGCCAGCCGGGTAGCGTTGTTTTGGAAGATTGTCAAACTGTGTGGCAGGAGATGTAACTGGCAGAGATGAGTCATTGAGGGTGGAGTTTTGAAGGTTAAAACCTAGCCCCATTTCCTATTAAGCTCTCTGCTTCCTGGCCAGCCAGAATGTGAATAATCTGCCAAAGCCCAACCAACAGCAATGCCATGGCCTCCCCTCTGTAATGGACCATATTGCCTGAAACCATGAACCAGTGTACATCTCTCCTCCCTTAAGCTGATGCTGTCAGGCATGTAGTCCCAGAGACATAGTTAACTAACATGTGTCAGTGTGTTAGGCTGTTGTACATACACATATGTGGGGCAAAGAGAATCTCAACTCGCCAAACATCTGAAGCCTGTTCCCATTCATCGTCTTAAGCTACCCTATTAGAATCTATGAAAGCCCCAGGTAGATATTTATTTCCTAATAATTTAAAATAGTTTACATGTATTTATTTAGCGGATGTGAGTCTTAGCACAAGTGTGGGGCTCAGAGGACGATGTGAGGAAGTCCTCTCCCTCACTGTGTGGGGCTGGGACTGGGACTCAGGTTATCAGGCTTGCTGACAAGTTCCTTTGTCCACTGAGCAATCTCTCCAGCCTGGAGTTAGCTTTACAGACCTGGTGGTAGTGGTCCAGCCTGGGGTTAGTTTTACAGACCTGATGGTAGTGGTTCCCTGTGTGGAGCAAGAGACATTCTCACAAATCATTGATGAGAGAGAAAAGAATGCCTTGAAAGCAACTTGGTAAAAATCAAAGGTGCATATCCATTTCGGGCAATTTCCATCCTAATTTATACCCCAGACAGACTCCCACATGTGTCTCAGCAGACATCCTCAAGGATGTGGGGGGCATGAAGAACTGAAATCTTAAAAAAATAAAAATGAAAACAAAACCAAAAAGCCACCACCAGCAAAACTATTGACATAATGAATTTCTACTTATGGGAGATTAGAGTGGAGAATGGTCATACAGCAGCAGGATAGTATTATTTCAGCACTCCATAGTATCATATTACCATGTTATAAAGAACAGATTAATTCTATTAGTGTCACATGCATAAATCTCAAAGGCATCATGGTGAGAAAAATGCTGTAGAAAAATATGTATACTGCTTCTATACATGCTTAACACTGCAAACTAATATTCTGTGTAGTTAAAAGTATCTTTAAAAGGTTAGTTACTTCTGGGAAAGCTGAGATGCAAAAGACTTTGGAAACCAGATACTTAGTTTGTTTAAAAACATTAAGAGCTGGAGAGATGGCTCAGCAGTTAAAAGCACTGGCTGCTCTTCCAGAAGACCTGGATTCAACTCCAGCAACCATATAGTTGGTAGCTCACAACCATCTATAATGGGATCTGATGTCCTCTTTGGCATTCAGGCACATTCAGACAGAGCACCTATATACGTAAGTATACATCAATCTTTAAACATATTAAAAGGACAGGAGTTGGGGCACACACCTTTCATCATAGCACTTGGGAGACAGAGGCAGGCAGATTTCTGTCCAAAAAAAAAAAAAAAAATCCTGGATAATGGATATATACCTTACAAGTGACTTGGAGAAACGCAGCCAGCATAGCCAAAGATTCTTATACAGTCCATAAACTTCTTACTTAGGAAAATAAGCATCTGTTTTATATACTGGTCATCTCCATAAACAGATGCACTAATGAACCCTCTTAGAAATGTGTGCAACTGATATGGCTTCCAATAGTGTAGAAGCCATACAGGTTCACTCACGATGTCTTATCCAGATGACCTTGTGACCTTCTAGATGTGAGAGCATCCTGAAAAGAACCAGAGGTACAGTGGGCCGAGGATCAATGCCGAGCCACATGTGGATATAATTAAACTATGCCCAGAAATTCCCAACTCCGGCAGAAAATCAGATCAAAATGCTAATGCAGTTAGTTGTCCTTCTGTGACCCAGCACCTGGGAGCATGACACAGCAGCTCTGCAACGGGAGACCGGGATCTAGATTTTAAAGGGCTTTCCAAGAAATTCGGATGACTAGCCAGGTTTGAGAAACGGCAGCCATCTCTGGTTATGTTCTACCAGTGTTTTCAAAGAATTGGGCAGGTGAAAGTAAAGCAAGGAAACGAGAGGAGAAAGGGGAGGCAGAAAGGGAAGAAGGCGCGCGCAAGCGCACAGTGAGCCTTTAACCATTCCCCTTCCCCCTCCAGACTTCTCCAGCCTTGAAGTGTCTTTTCAGAGTTCCAACTTTCTGTAACACTCATTTGGCAGTTACCAACTTCCTTGTTTGCTCCTAACATGGCTCCTGTTTACCCAGTAAGTTTAACCTATGTCATAAGCATCTTAGAACATCTTTGTTTTTTCTATGGTGTCTAACGCAGTGCCTGGGGAGGAAGCAGTAACGAATCATAATTAAGGACACACCGAGTTCAGAGGCGTGTTAAGGCACAAAATAAGTGTGTAAAATCTATTGTGTTTTTATAAGCTAGCAATGACATCCAACGTACTTCCTATCAATATCTCAACATCTTTTCTTTTGCACAAACTGACTGGCTGGTTATAAACGCCTTATCTAAGTCATAGCCCAGAAGAGACACCACAACCTTGAAAAAGAACGGAGGTGGAACATGAGCCTACAATGATCTTCCTGTGGAGACCAGCAAAGAATTGATGGTATAGGAATGAACCCACACATTACGGTCAATGTCAGACAAGGTGCCAAAACAACTTAATAGGAGAGAACTATTTGGTTTGTTGTTTGGCTTTGGTGCTGGGGTTTGAATGTCACATGTGCTGAGTAAGCACTCTACCACCACGCTACATCCTTGTCCCTCAGTTTTCACATCTTATTTGGACATGGGGCCTCACTAAATTATGGGTGCTGACCTTGAACTCATTCTGTAGCCTGGGCTGGCCTTGAACTTGCAGTTCTCCAGCCTCAGCCTTCCAATTAGCTGGGATTACAGGACTTGTGGCATAGGGCCAATTAAAAATACTCTATTCAACAAATGGTGCTGGGCCAGCTGAATACGTGCAAAAGGGTAAATGTGGACTCTCTTCAGCACCATACTCCTTCCTCAAAATACGATGCGGAGTGCAATATATATGTATGGAGATGCCACAATGAAACCCATTATTTTGTACTCTAATTAAAAAATTAATAAAATACTAAGTCAAAATAAATCACTGACCTGAATGTAATAATTAAAACTACATTTCTTTCTTCTTTCTATTTTTTTTTTAACACAGTGTCTTACTGTGTAGCCTGGCTGATTTGGAACCTGTTATACAGAACAGATTGGCTCTAGCTTATGGCGATCCTTCTGTCTCTGCCTTCTGACTGTTGAGATTATGGTGTATGCTACAATGCCTGGCAAAAAACTCAAAATTCTTCTGGAATAGAGATGTATCTCAGTGGTAGAACATGTGTCTAGGATGTGGGATGTGGATGCTTAATCCACACCTAGATAAATAAATATCTCCCTAGAGGAAACAGAGATGCAAGGGAATCTAAGCTATAACACGGAAACAAAAGTGTCAACATTAAGAACAATTGGATTTTAAGCATAAAATCTTTTCTGTTTCATGGGCCAGTGAGACAGCTCAGTTGACCTCACTCCAGTCTTCAGAACCCACAGTGAACAAAGAAAAGTGATTCCCAAAGTTGTTCTCTGGTCTCCATGCGTGTACCATGGTGTACTCCCACATATATACATACAAATAATAATAATAATAATAATAATAATGAACACTTTTGTGTTTCAAAGGATACCATCAAGAAAATAAAAAAGCAGGTTGATATCCATGAGAGACCTCTCCTATTCTGAGGAGAAAGGGAGGACTGACTGGAGAGTAGGTGGGGGGGAGGAGGGGTAAGAGGGAAGAAGTGGGAGAAGAGGAGGGAGGGGAAGATGCGATGGAGAAATAAAGTAAATAAAAAAAATACAACACAAAAATTCCTCTTTGTATTAACATATAGTACTTCAATAATACTGTGTATAAGACTGCTGTGTATAAGTTCACTAACATAGTAGTAGAATAATTAAATTATTTTAATGTTGCTTTGAAATTGAAAAACGAAGAAAAGGAAGAAGAGGAAGAGGAGGAAAAGGAGGAGGGGAAGGAGGAGGAGAAGGAGGAGGAGAGTAAAAAGAAAAGGGTAAATTACAGAATGAAAGATAAACCTTTTAAGACACCTGACAAGGACCTTATATCCAGAGTACATGAAACCTATCAAAACTCTCATATAAAAAACAATTAAATTATCAACGAGAAATCTTAATAAACATTTATCAGAAAAATAGATACAAGTGGCCCTTATGCATGCAGACCGTTGCTCAGCACCATTAGTAATTAGGAAAGTACAAGTCAAAACCCCAATACAATCTTCACACCCACAAAAATGTCCATGATGATACCCAATGTTAGTGACGATATAAGGCAATCATTGTCATATAATGCTACTAAGCACGTAGAACGGAAAGTACCGAACCACACAGCCACTGGGTAGTTCTTTCCTAGTAGCATATATACCAAGAGAAATGAAAAAGTTTATCCAAATAAATTCTTGTACATAAATGCTCATAACAGTGTTATGTATAATGGACAAAGAGTGAAAACTACCCACGTTTACAAATTGAAGAGTGTATAAATAAAATCTGTTATAACCATGTAAAGACATATACTGATTAGTGCTTCATGTGGGCAAACCATGAGAACACCATGCTAAGGGAACGATCGCACGTCAGGATCCATTCATGTAGCATATTCATAATGTGCAAATGCAGAGAGGCAGAAAGTAGATTAGTGGTTCCCTGAGGGTAGGGTTCAGCGGCAAAGGATGACAACTATGACACCAAGCCTTCTTCAGGGGTACTGGAAATATTCATGGATTGAGGGGTTGCCATGAATGTACCCATCTGTGACAATACTTTTAAAACACCAAGCTTATATTTAAGTAGGCAGCCTTTACACTATGTAAACTACACACCTCAGTAACTACAAAGGAAGTAAACCCCAGACAGCCCAGCTTTGCATTCTAGCTCAGTTGCTGTTGTGATATATCAAGGTCCTTCCCCATAGGACCCTGGCATTTGCCGTCTCATTAAATAGCTGTACTTCACTGTGTGAGCTACTTTTCTATTGCTGTGATAAAACTCTATGACAAGGACCTTATAAAAGACAGTTTCCTTGGACTTAGAGTTCCAAAGAGCTGAGAATCCTGTGACATGGAGTAGTGACAGCAGGTATCAAACATGGATGCAGTAACAGCTGAGAGGGCCTATCTCCAACTACAGACAGAAAGCAGAGGGTACAAACTGGGAATGGCTTGTGGCTTTGAAATCTCAACATCCCACCCCACCCCTGCCCCAGTGACACACTTCTTCCAGAAAGGCCACATCTCCTAAACCTACCCCCAGCAGTGCTACCAACCGAGGAGACCAAGTATTCAAACATCTGAGCCTATAGGGACATTTTCGTTCAAACCATCACAGTTGACTTCATTTATGTCTCTCTCATCCCTCATCCATTGTCTGTGATTGTCCCTGTTTCTGTTTATCATTATTGTGGCAGTGAACATTTGGTTCTTAGTTGGTGGCTATTTGGGAAGGATTAGGAGGTGTGGCCTTGTTGAAGGAAGTATGTCACTGGGGCGGGCTTTGATGTTTCAAAAAACTAGTTCTATTTACTCCCAGTGTGTTCCCTGCCTCCTGCTTACAGATTAAGATGTGATCTAGCTATACCTACCAGCAAGCCTTTGCTGAACCGTCATGAACTCACCCTCTGACACCCTCTGTCAATTTCATTGACATAAAGCTCAATGAAATTCTTTCTTTAGTCAGTTGCCTTGGTCATGGTGGGTTTTTTTTCTCACAACAACAGAAAAGTAACTTATACAATTATCAGTCACCCTGTTTTATTTTTCTTAGAGCATTAGTCACTTCCTGAAATCATCTTGTCTCCTAGTTTACGGTTCCTTGTTTTCCTCTCTCACTAGAATATAAGCTCTGTGAGAACAGGGCCATTACCTGAGTTGTTGTTGCTGCCACTTATGTCGGTGACACTGCCTGACATACAGGAAGCATTCGATAATATTTACTGTATGTTGCATGAATGGAAGATGGCTAATCACCAAGCTTCCCCGAATCTCTCTAAATCTTCATTTTTGTTAGTGACAAGATGTCATAATAATAATTGCACTTAGCCCATAAATAACAATATGTGCAAAAACACAGCTCATTATAGACATTCAATAAACATGAATAGTGATTTTTGTTACGATCCCCACAACTACCATTAACCTGTAATTAAGATGCCCCACATGACGATCATGATCGCCTGAAAAGTGCTATTTTCACTGGAAAATAAATGATTGAGTCCCTTCTTCAGGGGTGGCCAAGCTTTGCATTCAAGGGTCCTAGGATTTTGGATCCTCTTTAAATGAAGGTCGATAAATAACAGCTACAGTTATTACATCTTTTCCCTTCTTTTAAGAAACTTGGGGTCTGGAAATTGAATGTATGGTATAATGTACCTAAAAATATTCTCTACCATTGAGTTACATCCTGGGCCAATAACTGTAATTATTACTGGGGCTATCTCTGTTATAAAGAAAACAAGAAAGAAGGAAAAAGAGAGAGAGAAAAATACCAAATGACAATGCCTCCTCTTAAGTAAAAGAGAGAATGGGCAGATCTTTTATCTGTTGATAATAACATAATAACTTTCTATCCATTTTCTCAATAGTTTAGTGAATGCCCTTGAGTACAAACACAATAGCCACTTGATGTTTGACCCTCCTTGTTGGATTAGAAAAGCCGGGTTATGAGGTCAGTGAGGCAGGCATGTGAAGCAGTGAGGAGTGCCGTGGTGTGTGGAAGCAGGTCATGCAGATGGCAAGTGATGTCTACCTACCAGTCAGCATCCGCACGGAGGCTTGTTCTCCTGCAGTCGCTCTCATTAAAAGTCAGGGGGTGTCTCAGCTACCTTCCACTGACTTTTTGTGAAAGAGATGGTATGTTACAGTGGCAGAGCCATCAGGGAAATTATGGTCCTGCTCCAGGAACAAGTGACCCTGAGGACCTCAGTGGCTTACACCAGCAGTTGACAAGTCACTCAGCCTCTCGCCCATCAGAAGTCCGCTGTGAGGCTGCTCCCATTTGTCTTCACTCTGTGGCCTGCGCTGAGGGGGCAGCTGCTATCTAAAACACGTCAAGGGAAAGAAAAGATGGCATGAGGCTACCTCACATGGATGCACCTCACTTCCATAACCTGCATTTCATCAGCTAAAAGCAGCACAGTAACAGACACCATCTTCCAATACGAAAGAAACATGGAATATTTTGAGAAAGGTGATACAACCTACTGTAGTTGTCTTCATTAATTTTAGAACTTGGTCTGGGAGAGGCCTGAAGGAGCTTCACTTTTAAATTTTAAAATGCCCTTTCAGGTAGGAAGGAAAAAAAGTTCTTATGAGATGCAACTGAAAGTACAGTGTAATGAATTACCACATGTAACAGGAACACTAGAATCTAGATACAGAAAAACACACATAAAAATACAAATAAAGGCATACTTTCAGAAGTCTGTCTCTCAAGAGAATGTAGTTTAGATGACTTCCTTAGACCTCTGCAGATTTTTCTTTGTCCTCCTGGGCCACAGTCACAGAGTGATTCCATGAATTTCCCTGAGGACTGAGGGAGGCATCTGTCTTTCAGGAAATTGGAGCCTGTGCAGCGGATGATCTGTTGGATGCTGGGAAAGTGCAGATTCCTGACAGCACCGGTGACGCCAGCCTTGACAGCACTAATTTCTGGGAGGTGAGTGTTTACCAGCATGTATCACGGCTGTTTAAAGGATCGATGGTGGTTAAGGGCTGAATTATGTAACCCCAAGCCAATGCACGTTGAGGTCCTAACCCCCAGTACCTCAAAAAAAATGGAGATAAGGGCTTTTAAGAGATAGTTAAGTTAAAATGAGGCCTTTTAGGGTGGGGTCTTATTTAACATGAGGCTATTCAGGCCCAGGGCTGAACTCAATGGTAGAGCACCTTTCTTCCATGTGCAGGGATATGGGTTAGATTCCCAGCACTCCCAAACAAACAAAAAACTAGGAGAGACCATGTGGCAATTCAGCAAGAAGACAGCTATGTGGCCTAAGGAAAAAGCTCAAGCAGAAACCAGACTCGCTGACACATTGGACTGGCAGCTTTGAGAACCATGAAGAATTTCTGATATTTGAACAACTTAGTCTATGGAATTTTGTTATGATGGCCCTCCAGACTAACATGGTGGTTCTTTTGAGTATCACACACAGATGTGGTAGACAGGAAAGGCGTTATCATTCTTCCCCCAGGGTTGGAGGTCAACCCGGGCTTCAAACGTGCACGGGCTTAGACTTCTTTCCTTTTCACGTAAAAGGCGGTGGGTGTCATCCTCTGGTCCTCCCTAGTCTCAGTAGTTGGTTATCTGAGAAAACCTTGAGAGAAGAAGTCCTTCACTGTGGTTGTCATGCACAAGCCTCTGAAAAGCTCTCACCTTTGGGAATACTCTATTCACCAACTCAAAAGAAGGTCTCTTTAGAGATTTTCATTAATTGGTAGAGATTGATCCAGATGTGCTTAAAGCCAGGGGGAAAATGTCATTTTAAATGATGCTTAATTACAGAGAACTCTTAATAACATGGAAAAAATGATTATATTATCATTTAAGTGAAAAAATCAGCATGCAAAATTAAACTATATAGACAGAACTACCTTATCTATATAATCATATGCATAAGGGAAAGACTGACTAGAAATCTATGTGAACATTAGCTTTTCCTTGTGATGCCATTATAGGTTATTTATGTTTTCTTCTTTATATATCCTGGATTTCTGAATTTTTCATATTGAGCATGTGTGAGCTTTATAAACAGAATCAGGCTTCTGTTTTAAGGATGGGGAGTTGGAGCAGAGTGCATGTGACCCAGTGTCACAATGAGAGCCATCTCCAGGAGATGCAGGCTCCAGAGCTCACAAGTCAGATCCAAATCCATCAGAAACATGTGGTCCAGACTCCCCGCTTCCATGACTAGGAATTACAACTCCTTTTTCAAATAAGTCTCTGAGAGCTCCTCCTCCCCTCAGACATCTAAGCTCTGCCTCTGAACTTGTATTCTTTCTTGGATTCAAGTTGCCTATGCTATTCTTCACCAATGACCCAACTTAACCTTTTCCATCCCTCCCACATACCTTGCCCCCAACCCTTTGTACCCTTAAGCTGCCCTGGCACCTGTGGCTTCCATGAGCAAAGTGGCTACAAAGTAATACGCAGGAAGTAATGGGGAAGGGGGAAATATTGGGAGAAATGCTTCCAGAGTTTTCTTCTCTGCAGTATGACTCTCCTGGCTCCTCCTGGCTTCCTCCTTGCTCCTCCTCTGTAGCTGAGTACCTACACCAGACTGGCTCAAGGGTGATGTACACAGAGGTCATGCTTGGCTGAACTCCGTCTACCTTCCCCTCACAGAAAGGCTTTCATCTGGCTCTTTTCCTCCAAAGCCAGCTTCCTCACCCAGCTTCCAACCTCAGTTTGCACAGTCTTGGTCAAATGTTACTTGTGATTGAGCCTGAGTACCTAGCCATGGGACATGGCATTCCTATTAGATCTCACAGTTGATCTTTATCAATAACCAAGAATGGTATAAGCTGACTAATACCTCTTTCCCAAACCTTAGCGTTGATATGCTACCCCACCCATCCCCATTTCCCCCAGCCAAGCGATACCGGTTAGTTTTCTGTTGCTGTGATAAAATGTCATGACCAAAAGCAACTTGAAGAGTTTCTTTTGGCATTTGGTTCCAGAGAGCTCTAGAGGGAGGCATGGCGGGAAAGCGTGGCATGGACATAGGAGCAGAAAGCTGGCTGATCACATTTCATCCACATCCAGGAAGGATGGGAAGGAAACAGTAAGTGGGGTGAGGCTCTAAGCCCTCAGAGCCCACCTTCCTCCTCCTCCTCAAGGCTCCACAACCTCTCCAAACAGCACCATCAACTTGATTCAAGTATTTGAGCCTAAGGAGACATTTCTCATCCAAACCAGCACAGATGGTCTTAGAGGCTGGGTCCACGGAAGTGATTAAGCCGTGAGAGAGGAACCCTCATGAGTAGGCAGAAAGCCTTGCTCTTTTCATCCCATGAAAAGATATATTGGGAAAACACCAGTCAGTGTTCTGGAAGGTCCTGGAGGACCCTTTACCCCAACCTGATCATGCCAGTAACCTGATTTAGACTTCTAGTCCAAATCAATCTTGAGAAACATTTCGAGAAACAAGAACATACCTATCAGATACCTGGCCTTTGGCCTATTCTTACCACAATCTGAACTAAGATGAAAGTGATGTTTAGGACTCCATCTGTTCACCCTTTGTTTGGAGCTCAGGTAAAGAAGTGCTGTTAGAGATGGAGAGATGGTTCAGCAGTTAAGAACACTGGCTGCTCTTCCAGAGGACTGAGGTTCAAATCCCAACACCCACACAGCAGCTCACAATTGTCTTGTAACTCCAGGAAGCAACACTCTCACATAGATGTACATGAAGACAAAGCATCAATGCACATGAAATAAAAATAAATATTAAAAAGAAAAATATTCTAAATGTAAAAATAAAGTGCTATTAATGAGATCTCCGTTTCTCAAAAAGGAAATGACTCAGGAGCCTACTCTGTCCCGCCAAGAAGGAGCTTCATACGTGTTGGTGACTTTAATACTTTTGTGCTAGCGTATTCTCACACAGTGCCTGAGAAAAGGGAAGAATGACATGTTCTGCTCACAGTTTCAGAGGTCTCAGCCTGTGCTTGACTGACTCCATTGTTTCTGGGCCAGGAAGAAGCAAAGCATCATAGGAGAAGAAGGCGGAGAAGAAAGCTTCATCATCTTGTAACAGTCAGGAAGCAGAGAGAAAGAACCGGAGGAGGCTAGAACCAAGCAGGCCTCCCAAGGGACACCCACAGCACCTCACTTCTTCCATCAAGGTGACACCTCTCACGGTTTTGCCACCTAATAATCAATTCAAAATTGAAGCCCATAATGGATTCAACCCTTAGATTTGGTCAGTACCCTCCTAATGTAAACTGCCTCCAAAGTTTCCACCAGAGGCTAGCTTTACTCATTCTCTGGCATCTCTCAACCCAATTGGGTTGCCAGTCAAGATTAACCATCTCAACCGCAAAACACATGTGTCATTTTCCCTGTCACAAATAAGGAAACAAAGGCTCAGAGAAATTAAGACATTTGTCTAAGGTCTCATAGTACGTGAGTGGCGAACATCTGTCTTAACATGATAGACAAGCGCTTCTTAGTGCTTAAGAGCTGGCTTGTCTGCGGCCCCTGATGCACTTCTCAGGAACTGAGGCAGCAACTCTATGTTCCTTAAAACCTAATCATGCTAAACCTTCATTAATAACCAACTGAGTTATCAACTGAGCAGCATGCCAGATTGGCAAAGATGATGACGCAACTGAAGGACAAGAGGCACAATTGTATTAAAACTACCGATAGGAAAGCACCTAACATTAAGAAATATATTTCCCCAGACATCGCAGAAACATTTTCCCCACTTTGAATCAGAATCTTACTCTGTAGCCTAGGCTGACCTGGAACTCATTGTGTAGCTCAGGCTAGACTCTAACCCATTGTGATCCTCCCGAATACTAGGATTAGGTGTAAGAGAGCATGCTCCTCTTCGTGAGCCAGTGGGCAGTTACCTCACCTCCTTTACTCTCAGTTTGTGCTCAGTGCTAACTAGTCCTGCTTGCATCAGACCACTCCGTGTTTATCCGAGGCTGTCATCAGAAACAGCTGTCCCTTGACGCCCGCTTGCTTTTGGAAAACAAATGTATGTCCTACTGCAGATAGACTGAAAATAATTTAAATGAATAATGAATTCATCTAACCATACATAAAAACCAGAGGTAGTGAGTTAATAAGCAGAAAAATGATACTAAAATTTAGCTCCATGACCTTTTAAACAGACAAACAAAGAAGATGTTTGACTGACCCCTAAAGGCAGTCAGCTGGCCAGCTGAACCTCAGTCCTTTTGGGTGAGCCAGAAGATACCCAGCTGCCAAGGGACCAGGAACTGTTTACAGGATCTCAAACCACTGCTACTTTCTTCTCATCTTCCCAAGAAAAACTCAGAAAGTACAAGGGTACCCCGCAGGCCACTAAGCACATCTCCAATTGTCCCCCAGGGAAATCTGATGTTGAAAAATGGCACTTTTCCAAAATAGTGGTTCAAGCCAGATGAGGAATTACAGAAAAGATGGCCTTCCATGGAAAAGACTCTGCCTCCAAATCCCTAATGTCTTCATTAGGGAACCTAAACGCAGGCTCAGCAGCTGGTCTCCACTGCTCTGAAGCACTGTGGTACAGGGGGAGGAACAATGTGTGGGGCTGGTGACAAAGCAGTTCTCCTTCTGGGCCCCAGCCCTGCCAGCATTTAGCTGGGTGATCTTGGCAGAGGTACTTGTGGGCCTGATTTGTTCAATGAGACTCAGCCAGACTATGAGGCTTCCTGGTTCTAAAATCCTGTCATTGCTCATTTTTGGATCGGCACCTTTCATTTGATGAAAATCAAGGCAGGTTCTTGAGTGTTTTCTACTATTTCAAAACCACACTACCCTCCTTTCTATCTTCCTTGGTGGCTTCCCTTGCACTTGATTGAAGATAAATCTCCAGGGTGGTATTCAGAACTTGTGATTGAGACATGGCTATTTAACCCAGCACAGTACCTCACTCCTACCAATCACCTACTTCACGTTCTGGCACCACTACACTGAGTCTGCTTCCTCACCATGCCCTTGGTGCAATCCTGAGCATGCATCATGTGTCAGACACCTTTCCAGTGCTTACCTGTACCACTCTTTGCTTGACTGTCTTGTAATAAAGGCAGAGCTTGCTAACGAGCAAACTGTGACACATCATTAGATTAACAAAATAGAAGATGATTTCTGTATTGTGCAACGATCCCTCCAGGTTATTCTTGTGTTACAGCTTTGCTTCAGAGTTCTTCATTCCTGGTTCATGACAACTAGGGGGCCGGGGGTGGGGGGAGAATGGTGCAAAGGCACATTCCGTTTCCAGCCCTAGCAAGGACAAGATGCACACCCTTCTGCTCATGTTCTGTAAGTGAGAACTGACCTGCCCGCCTCCCCATGGGAACTTAAAAATTGGTTAGGCTCCTCCCCATCTTTCCTTTACCTGTCACGCTGTGGAGAGAGGCGAGCAGGATCTCTGTTCCTGCCTTGCTTCCTGACGACATTCCTCATTCCTCTCAAACCTCAGTCCACGTGCTGCTTCCTTTGTGACATTTCCTTGTTTGGACAGGGTGAGGCCCTCATTTTCCTAGTCCTATTACACCGTGGACCTTTCAACCACTGTGGCATTAGTCATACAGTTCTGTGTGATGTACAGGGCAGTCTGCTCAGCTAGATGAACTGAATCCCTCTCTCCCTCTTTTCCTTCCTTTTTTCTATCCTTTCTTAAAGTGGGCTTTCTAGGTAGCCCAGGCTAATCTGGAACTCACTATGTAGTCTATGTTGGCTTCAAACTTGCAATCCTCCTGCGTCTGCCTCCCACGTGCTGGCATTATGTACATTTGTGATAAATTTTTGTACACATCTGTGACGCTCTTTCCAGAGAGGTTTAACTAAAGTGGGAGACCTGCCCTAAATGTGAGCAGTACCATCCCCTCAGCTGGTGTCAAGGAGCAGCAGAATTTAAAAGGAGACTGCAAACACTCCTGACTGCAGATGCAACTGACCAGCCACTTCATGCTCTTCCTGACATTCCTTCCCTGCCATGATGGATCAATCACACCTTTAAACTGTCCATCAGAATAAATTCTTCCTTCCTTAAGTTTCTTTAGTTAGTAGACCCTGGCACGGCAACCAGAAAACATAACAATAAGGGAGATCCAGGCTAAGAAGTAGGGTTGCTGCTGTAGTAAACCTGACCTTGTAGTTGGTAGGCCTTTGGAATTTGTATGTGGGGAATGTGGATGGGTTTGGAGCTATGGGCTAGAGAAGCCCTAGACTGGCACAGGCACAGCTTAAAGACCCATTCTGGCTGGGACTTAGAAGACCAGAATGCTGAAGAAAACTTAGACAGTAGATGCTCAGCTCATGAGGTTTTGGAGGGAATAAGGACATCCTTTGGAACTGGGCTGGAAATGCTTCACATTATAGTCTGGCAAATAAAATAAAATAAAATAAAATAAAATAAAATAAAATAAAATAAAATAAAATAAAACAAAACAAAATAAATCTGGATTCATTCTGCCTATGTCCTAAGAACTTGTTAGGCTGACTTCATATGTCGTGGACTAATTTGCTCATCAGAAGATATTTCAAGACAAGATAGCATTTAAGCTGTGGCAGTTACTAAGGCTCATCGTCTCTGTTTATAACTATGCTGAGAACAGGTAAAATGATGCAAAAAAAAAAAAAAAAGGAACAGCTGGGCAAGAAAAGGTGTTTGTGCAAGTGTAAGGTAGGTAGGTGCAGAAAAAAAGCAGCGCTAAGTCAGGACCATGGAAAAGAAGCCTTGCATTCTACGCTGTGTCCATATAAACAGTGTCCGGAGGGAAACGTTCCACAAAGAGAAGGTTCCAGTTTGTGAAATTGAAAATTAATTTTAAAGGATAGAGCCTGAACTAAGAATACCGGTGAAGGAGTCCCTGCTGGAAAACAACTACAAGGGAGGTGTTTTCTCTGGATCAGCCACCAAGGCACAAAAAGGTCACGACACACGTGATAAAGGGTAGCCAGACTATCTCAAGTTGGCAATGGGAGTTTCAGGGTTTAGGGGGTTCCATGTGGTTTAGGCTTTATAAGCACACAAAGTATAAAAGTTATAAAAGTTACAGGGCCATGAACGCTTGCACCAGGCTTCCGGAAAGCCACTGAGGGCAATGTGCAGTAGCATTAGAGTCCTTGCAGGGAGGTCGTAAAGGCCATCTCATGCCGGTGAACGTGAAGCCCAGGTAGCCATGGAGACCCTAAGATGTTGGAGATGCCAAGACCCTAGAAAGCTTCAGGCACAGAGTGGAGCTAGCTGAAAAAGAGATCACATGTGCTTTATACAGCAGAGAGGGTGTCCAAGGCCATTTTGTCAATAAGTCTAAATTGCCAGACATGGAGTTTCAGGTTTGATGTTTGCCTGCTGAGTTCCAATATTGTTTTGGCCCAATCTTTTCTTGCTGTGTGCCTATCTTTTACTTTAAGAATGGGAATATTTGCTCTGTGCAATTTTGTAGTGGAGGCATGGCATTTGATTTTGTTTTATAGAGCTCACATGAGGGAATTGCCTTAAGTCTTAGATTGGACTGGAAAATTTTAGAGACGGACTAAATCCATTTTGCATTATGAGATGAAAATGAGATTTCTTGGTTGGGGTAGACTATTAGGACTTTAATTGATATTTGGAGGTATCACAGTGGCATGGGATATAATGATTATGTTTAACCTTCATTATCAAGCTGATTGAATTTGTGATTACCTAGAAGACACATTTCTGGGTATGTCTTCCAGAAAACTTTCTTTGTGTGTGTGTGTGGGGGGTATTAAAACTCCCTAAACGTGAGTGATAGCATATCATGGCTGGAATCTTCAAACGAACAAAAAGGAAACAGTGGGCAGAGCACTGGTACTCCTCCCTGACTGTGGATGTAACATGACTTCACACACATGCTGCCATGCTTTCTCTACTATGATGGACGGTAGCCTCATTTTGAACTGATACAAATCCAGCTCATAGTGCACACCAAGGCCCATCAGCACCAGCTCGCCAGGTCCACATCATTACCCTCTTTATATAAGAAATGAACAGACTTTCCTTGAGGATGCTAAAGCCTCAGTGGGAGTACATGAGGATAAATGGATGCCTCTAAACTAAAGAAAGGCTGAAGACGATAAAGGAACTGTGACAACTACAAAAAGGATGTTGATTGAGAGAAAAACAAACAAACAAAAGCAGAATTTTAATTTTTTGAGACAGGGTATGGCTTCTGGAGTTCAGACTAGCCTTAAATTAACTCACAGTCTTCCTAACACAGCCTTCTAAACACTGTTAAAATTTTTTTTTTTTGAGAAGCATTGGAATGACCTGAAATTGTATGTCTCCCTCAAATTCACACATCAAACTCTGTTCCTTAAAATAATATTTAGAAATAGGAGTTTGGGAGGTGTTAGCTCACAGGTCCAGAGCCTTTAAGAATAACCTCCCGAGGGACCCACTCACCTCTTGAGCCACATGTAGACCCACTGAGAAGGTTCCATCCTTGACCCAGAAAGCAGACACCAAAGTTGCTGGGTTTCCTGCCTCCAAAATGTCAAGACACAATGTCTGTCACTCACTCAACTTACAGTGTTTTGTTATGGTAGCCCCACTGGACTAACATGGGTATGAGAGTAACTCTTTAAATGTTCACAACACCTTTATATTCTTATAGGTCTTAGTCTGGCTAGATAATCCATGTGGCTTCATGCAGATCCCAAGCCAGTGTTTCCATGGGAACCATCAGGTGAGGCAGCAAGGTGCAAGTACAAGAGCATTTCACAGCCAACGTCTCTACACTGTCTTAGTTCAGGCATCGAGAAACTGTAGAGAGGCCTATGTAAAGACAAGTAAGTTCCCATCTGAACTAATTCACAGCAATCATGAGATAGATGCTGATGTTGGAATATATTTTTTTCTCCTAAAATGACCAAGAGACGAGTGTATGGTCTAAGTGTGGAATGAACCAAAAGGGTAGCATATTTATTTTGGACATTTGTTTAGGGCTACATAGAAAGACAAGACTATATACTTGCCTGAGAAACCCTCTGTGGCAGACCACAGTTAACTGACCAGAGTTAGGAATTCAGCTCTTGACTACCCTTCCTAACCTCTCTGGAATTTGGGCAGGACCACTGACCACTGTTTGTGACTAGATGCTAATGTGTGCCAGCTTCCTTGCCTGGTCACTATACAGATCCCTACGGGGTTATTCTCTAAAGGCTTCCTGCCCAACTGGCTGAATGGAAGTAAGCATGGGCAAGATGGAGCCACAGGTTGGAAGAGGCCTGTGTCCCTGAATTACTAGAATTATTCTAAGCCATACCAGATTATGAGAAGAACGGTGGTACATTTGTATCAGTTGTCATAATTTGCCTATCCTGACCAATTGACCCTATTTCCCAACTTTCCTCTGGGTTATGGCAGGAAGAGAGAGGAGTAAGTCTCTGGAGTCTCAGATGATCCAGATAAATGAAGGAATCCAGCGACTGGGGAGTTGCCTCAGTGGCTGAGAGCACTTGTCACTCTTGCACAAGACCTGAGTATTCTCAGCACCTACATGGTGGTTTACAATCAGATATAATTCCCATTCCAGGGCATCTGACACTCTCTGGCCTCCATGGGCCCCAGGTATGCACACAGTGTACTTACATACAGGCAAGCAAAAACACTCAGACACGTGAAATAAATCTTTTTACTTTCTAAAAGAAGGTATTTGGTACCAACCTCAACATCAAATATTATAGTATCTAGTAGATTCTGGAATGAAATCAGAAGCCTTAGACATTCCCATGGGACCATACAGGCTACCTGTGCTCCTCTACCGAACCCACTAACTGCCCCTCTGGACATGTGTATACCCTCGAGAACAGTAAGTAACCATCTGCAAACAGCAGCCATGTGAATCCCCAACACGGCCAATTGATTTCATATATTTAAGGTCCAAATAAAGCCGCATTTAATCCTACTTGTTTCTGCCTTTGTTTTTTATTTTGTCTGAACATGCTGATTAAGAAGAACAAATAGATTGTTAAGCAACTTTATGTCCAAGAGTGTATTTTTTTAAAAGTGATTATAAGATGTGGTTAGGCACAGTCCTAGAGGACAATTAGGGGACCCAAACATTATGTTGAAAATGAGACCTTTGAGTACTTGCCTGAAGATGTTATGAGGAAACGTTTGTTTACTTACCAACTTTGAGATTTAAGTCTGTCTTCAAGTAGCCTCAAGGTATTAAGAACAATAAATAATAACGTGCTGATGGAAAACATTAAAAAAAACAGACTTGTTACAGTCTTTTAAATAATAAAGGATAAATTCAGCTTAAATCAGAATACAAGCTCCAAATCCATCCTGCCTGCACTATTGACCACTAAGCTAAAAGCTGGAGTGTAAGAGTCATCTCTGTAGTGGTAGTCTACCAAAACTTTAGTAGGTGTTGGCTGGGGCTCCAGAGAATGCTAGCAAGCTCCTGCTCCTCAGAGCTAACCTGGCCTGCATGGAGGATGGTGGTAACCAGCCTTTCTCTCTCAGGTGAGCTGGGAGAGAAGGGGATAAACTTTGAGAGAGTTGAGGCTCGAGGTATGGGGTACAGGGAGAGATGAGGTAAGAGATGGAGAAGCAAGCACTTAGAAGAGTCCCTTTGGACCAAGAAGAAAGGAATGTACGTCTTCTGGGAAGACAGGTCTGTGGCTTCCTGTTCCAAGGCTAAGAACTTAGGCTCCAGTGTTCCTCTCATGTGGTATCTTTTCTATGGACTTTATCTGCATCCTGTTTTCTTCCCACTCCAAATCCCAAGTCTCTATAAATACCCAGGCAACTCATCACCAAGGTTGTGTCAACATCAGAGAGAGCTGGAGGCTCATGGCTGTAATTCCAGCACTTGACAGGCTGAAGCAGGAGGAATTCGGTGAGTTCCAGGCCAGCCTGGGCCTTAGACTAAAAGCTTGTCTTAAAGAGGGAGCAAGGGGAAGGATAACAAGATGTATCAATGGATAAGGGTGTTTTCTGCACAAGCCTCCTAACCTGAGTGGGGTCCCCAGAGCCCACGTAAAGGTAGAAGGAAAAAACCAGTGCCACAGTCCTCAGAATTCCACATCTGCACCACACCATGTGCCCACATAGCACACGCATGCGCACGCATACACACACTCATGCACACGAATGCTCACGTACACACACTCACAATGAATAAATATTAAATTAAGATAATAGCAAAAACCTCACGAAGGGATCAAGTAGTAGAACAGGTGAGCTTCAGCAAGTGCAGTGTGGTCAGGAGAACTGTCACTAGCATAAGGTCCTGTGACAACACAGAGGGCATGGGACTTCCCTGTCCATCTCTAGTCAGAGCCCTAGGACTAGACGTGAAAATCTTTCCTTCCTTCCTTCCTTCCTTCCTTCCTTCCTTCCTTCCTTCCTTCCTCCCTCCTTCCCTTCCTCCCTTCCTCTGTTTCTTCATTCAATTTATTTATTTATTTATTTATTTATTTATTTATTTATTTATTTATATTTTTATTTATTTGATACATGGTTTTGCTGTGTACGTCACACTGGCCCTGAACTGAGAATATCTTGCTTCAACCTCCTCCACATTAGGATCATTGTTAAATACCACTGTGATACCTGACTGCAATGAATATTAAAGGAGACTGATGCAGCCATGTACATACACACACACACACACACACACACACACACACACACA
>NW_021604933.1:559002-561489 GCF_004785775.1 Grammomys surdaster | reverse complement strand
GGGGGGGAGGGGGAGAGAGAGAGAGAGAGAGAGAGAGAGAGAGAGAGAGAGAGAGAGAGAGAGAGAGAGAGAGAGAAAAGAGAGGGAGAGAGAGAGAGGAGGCTTAAGTATAGATTTTTATCTATAAATAAACTACATTTATAAAGAAACTAGGTTGCAGTTTTGTAGGCACTCAATGGATAATACACATTAGTTGAGATCATCACAGATAGAAAGTATCAGCCTTATTTTATACATGAATGAACTGAGGTCCAGAGATGTTTAGGTAAATTGCCCAAGTCTTCTTACTGGAAGCTCAGTTCTAGTTGGCCTTGTTTCTACATCTATACTCTTTATTTTATACCCTCTAATTAAATAAGTATATTATTATTATTATTATTATTATTATTATTATTATTATTATTAGTGGTGGTGGTGGTTTTCTTTTGGGTTAGTTTTTAAGGTAGTCTCATGTCAATCAGGGTAGCCTTGAACTTGCTATGTAGCTGAGACTAACCTTGAGTTTCCAATTCTCCAGCTGCCCCCTCCCAAGTGCTGGATTACAAGCATGTGCCACATGCCCAGCAAGCAAGGCTGGCAATGGGACCCAGTGTTTCTTGGGGCTTCATTCATGCTAGGCAAGCACTTTACCAACTGAGCCACATCCTCCACCCTATTTTGTTTTTTTCAGACAGTGTCTCACCAAATAGCTTCAACCTGGCCTTGAACACAAGGTCCTCCCAATTCAGCTTTCCTAGTGCTGAGACTGTAGGCCTCTCATACCACTCCCAGCCCTGGACACCCTACAGCACAACAGTCGGTTTCTTCATGTGGGCTATGGTCTTCACAGTGGGCTTATCTGGTGTACTCTCCCCACACCTTCCAGTCTCATTCCTACCCCTCCCCACAAAGGATGACATTCTTCATTTTTTGAGTCAGTCTCTTCAGGCTTTGATGTGGATGATATATAAAACCTCCCAGGCATTTTAAAGTTCTGGATATAGTTCACATGCTTCTGATATAACCCCCACGGAACTCCGAGAGTCAGGAGAACCTGGCCTAGAAACTGCAGCTGGCAGTTGAAAACAGATGGAAGTTGGCCAGAGGGCAGTTCAGCACCTAGACCCAGGCACAGCCTGTCCTTCCTTGGGACTCTTCTATTCCTTTGATTCCACCGAGTGTCCTAACCACAGGCTGATGTGAAGCAGAAGGAACCTTCTAGAAAACAACATTTGCTAGTGGAAATAGGGAGAATCAGGGAGCACATCAGTCCACGCCATTGATGCAGAGGGAGAATGGTGGGGGCAGGAGGGGGAGGAGTATGGAGGAGCACTAACAGGGGAGGACGAAAAGAAAAGGGTTGAGAAAGGGGAGGAAGCGAGCTTTATACTATCAGGCCTTGCTAGTGAACCCATGGAGTATCACCCAACAATTAGCAGGCCTAAATAGACAGGAGGTGTGTGGACAGGCAGGTCCCACTGGAGTGCTATTGTTAAGGAATTTGACGCTCAAAGAGATTTGAAAAAAACTACCTTTCCTATCTTGTTGGTAACTTGTTGAATCTAGATTCTTTAAAAGTTGTCCAAGGAATGGTAAAGAAGGTAGATGGCTTAACTAGTTGCAAAATAAAAAAATATATGCCTAGTCCATATCTTAGGGTCAAATTCTGCTCCTCTCTGCAGAAAACTCACAACAGCCGCCCAGCTGAAAAACAGCATAACAAAAACAAAATGAACATAAAAGCAGATAGACAATAGTAACCAAAAAGCCCTCCCGGGACCCAGAAATCCAGGGCAGAAGCTAGCTGATGTAAGGATTTAACTGCTGTAAAACAAAGTGTTTATTTGGAGATTAAAAATAGCTTGTTTTTTTTTTTCCTTCCCTCCAGAGAGGTTCAGAATTTTCAGTTTTAAAACAACAATGAAGTTCTTTAACTTAATTCTGCAAATGTTCACTGAGACAGCTCTCCCAGCGGCTCACAGTCAAGAGATACACACGGGAGGACGAGGAGATTTTCCCCTTCTTCTAAAATCGGTGGTGCATCGGAAACAACTAAAGATCTATTTACTTGCTATCCAAAAGCAAGTGCTTCCTTAATTTCTAAATTCCAGAACACAATGTAATTTGCCAAGGCAGAGGGGCCACACTTATTTTAGAACGTTGCAGAAACTGTTCTCTAATATCTGAATTCCCAAAGTGTTGTGTCATTAGTTCAGGGTTTGGAAAAAGTAAAATAAAAATTTGTTGTCTATGGTTAAATTCTGATTAATGACCAGGTTGGGAGAACCTTCTGAGGTCCAAAGTACACATAGTCTCTTCCAGACCTCATAGTTCATGTTATGTGCTCATCAGCCAGCTCCCACTGGGACAAACTGGATCTTCAGTGTGGCATCTACTTCAGAAAGAGGTGAGTCTCTCTCCTCTCTCTCTCTCTCTCTCTCTCTCTCTCTCTCTCTCTCTCTCTCTCTCTCTCTCGGTGTGTGTGTGTGTGTGTGTGTGTGTGTGTGT
>NW_021604933.1:543710-558902 GCF_004785775.1 Grammomys surdaster | reverse complement strand
TGTGTGTGTGTGTGTGTGTGTGTGTGTGTGTGTGTGTATGTGTCCTTTCCCCCCTTCCTCTGCCTTCTGTGTTTGTTTGTTTTTCATATACATTTTCTCATAGCTGGGCTGTCTTCTTGAACTCCTGATTTTCCCTTTTCCACATCTCAGGTGCTAGGATTTCAGGTGTACATCACCACATTCAGTTTATCCATCTATTCTTTATAAGATAAAAACTATATCCTAGGTGCCAGGAGACTCCCACAGCTCCTTGACAGGGGTATTTGACGCGGGGTCATCCTTTTTAAATAGTGCAATCATCAAGTTTCATCTTTCAAAACTTATCTAACAGGCTACTATCTCAATATTAACCCAGAGACTCAATATTAGCCTCATCAATTGTGGGACAACTAGAAATTAAGTTTGACCTAAAATGGTATAGTAGGAATCACACAGAATTACCCAGAGAACTTTAGCCAAGCACGTACCTGACTTTTATTGAGCGTTTAGCTCTAACTTCCAGTTTACAAGAAACACAGAGAAGAACAAGTTTAGTGGTGGCGTAAGAAGCAATCCGATAACAGAGATCACGGGACATTCCATGGAACGATCAGAGGGGGCTCGACAAGAAACTGATGTCATGAGGATGCAATGCATTTGGACATGGAGCAAGGAGCGAGAGAGAAAGAGTCTTAAGGCACTGAATACCTGGATGAAGTATGTGGTCTTGCTTGAGTTAAATAGAATCCCAAGGTGTTCAGAGGGGGAGAGAAAAATAGGGATTACTCTTTGTGGGTAGAGTGACCATTTGGAAATAGAGGTGATATTACGCAGTGTTTTCAATGTGCTTAATGCCATTGAACTGTATGGGCAAAACAGGGAGCTTTAGATTATGTACAATTTACTACAACATAAAAAAGAATATTTTAGTGGTCAGATAAGGAGGTTCAAAATGTAGATAGATAGTTAATGATGTTAAACATTATGTGGCTCTTGTTAGGCATGATAGTGGGATCGGGTGTTCACCTCACCTTTCAGAACTGAATGGTGACTACCTATAAATATTCAGACTACCTATAAATTTCATTTAAAGGACACACATACGCTTATCTTCTTTCAGAAAAGAGGAAAGTGAAGACTATACTGCAAAGGTTTTGCAATCATTTGGTCTACATGATGGATCCTGTGTGTTCATGGAATGCTTCTGTCTCCCTGTCTGACAGGAGAGAGCAGGGCAGGACAGAGCCCTCTCCAGATGCACCAATGAGAGAACTGGGCAGCACAATATAGGTCCACCCAAGATTTGCATTCATTTAAAAATGAAAGAGGGACATTAAAGGGTAGAGGGAAGTTTCAGCCCAACATCGGGCTATGTGTTGAGTCTGTAAGCAGAGCTGCTGCCCTTAGCTGTAACTAGCTCCTTACCTATCCACGACTTCCTTCAAGGGTTGAACAAGTTAATTATACTGAAAGATCAGACCTTGCACTTCTGGGAACTAGCAGAGAGGGAACAGACTGTTCTGTCCAAGGCACCCTGCAGATGAGTTTCCTTTAAAGAATCACTATGCCACACTAAGTCACTGTCACATTTCTTCCAAGTGGTCACACACTTCACCTCCAACCTCGGGCCTTTTCATGAACACAAGTATACCAAACCCTGGCTAGCAGTGATCTCAGAACAGAAGGGAAGGGAAGGAAAAACTCGCCACACATATTGCTGTTAGAGTAAGTCTCTGGGGATTATAACTGATGGCTTTCCCCTGTCCCACACTGATAAAATCTACAAAGCCCTTCACCCACACAAACAGCTGTAACTTTGATATAAAGCACAACTCGCTTTAATAATCACACAACTTCTTTCTGGGTTAAAATCCTACTTGAAATCTTGAAATGTGCAGATTCCTTTAACGTAAGCATGTCCTCATGTGTTCCCTGGCTAGTTATGAAAGCAGCCCAACACATTTATAGATGACAGTGTCATGTCACAGTGTCAGAAGGTTGGGCAAACACCCCTGCCATGTATCACTGATTGGCAAGGAACCTACAGCATTCTTACTCTCCAAGGCATTTCAATCAGATGATTTGACCTTGCGTTTTCTTCCACCTCTGTCTTCAAAGCTCTGCCTGAAATATTTGTCCTCTGCTTCAGTTCTGAATGGTAGTCTACTGATATAAGATTCCAAATCAATGCCTATTTGTCTCTTTGGGCATTGAGAATCAATGACCCACTGCCTCCTGGCATCCACTGTTCATATAGAGAAATCAGTTGTTTTTCTTATGTGGGTGATGTTTTTGCTTGTGGTCTTTCTTCTTCTTGTTTATTTGTGGTGCTGAGAATTGAACCCAGGGCTTCATGCATGCTAGGCAAGCACTCTTTCATGGTGCCACATTCTCAACCTGTGTGTTTTGTTTTGCGTTTGTTATTACTTTACTTTGGTGTACCTAGGTGTAGAAGTTGTTCTCAGATGACCAGATAGATGCATTTCATAAAATTTCAGGTGTTTTTGCCCATTCTGTAACTAAATCCTTGCCCCAATATGCATATGTTGATATACTTACTGTGATGTACCATGATTTTTAAACTTGTGGTTAGTTTTTTTTTAATGTAGTTAATTGTACAGAAAGCTTCCCATTTAACCGTATAATTCAATGGCATGAAGCACACTGACAACACTGTGTAACCACCAGCATTTCCAGACGATAACTCTGCCCATAAACAGTAATTCTTATTTTTCCCTCCCCTCTCCAAACATCTTGTGATTCTATTTACTCAGAACATGATCACCTACTTCATTCAGGTATTGTGTTTCTTGAGTAATTCCACATCCGTCTGAGGCTCTTCCTATTTTTTCAATCTTTCCCTCTGATCCCGAGTTTAAGGAATCTCTATCTTCAAATGTGCTGAATTTCTGGGTGCTGTGGCACATTCCCCTTTAACCCCAGCACTCCAGAAGTAGACACAGATGAATCTCTGTGAGTTTAAGGACATCCTGTTCTACATAGTGAGTTTCACCCAGGACTACATAGTGAGAGCCAGTTTCAAACAAACAAACAAACAAACAAATCTGCTATTTGTTCTTCTGGTACAAATCTGCCGCCGAGCCTGTCTAGGGCACTTCTCTTTTCAGTTACTGTACTTTTCAATTCTACAGTTCCTATTTTTTTTTTTAAGTAATTTCTGTCTCTACATTTATACTGACGATTTCTATCTATTGAGACATTGTCTTCATGCTCTCCCTTTCTTCTGTAAGCACAGTTCTCTTTGTTCTTTGAATATACAACATCTGCCTTGAAGCCTTCATTTAAGTCCAACATCTGCACCACCTTCTAAGCAGTTGCCACTGACTCCTGTTACCTCCCTATATATGAGACATACATTACACTCTCTGGTTTTGTTGTTACAAACTGGTTGTTTTCAATAGTATTTTGTACCAAGGCTGATTACTGACTCTTTTGATGTAAAGCCTACTATCACTCATTTCTTTGATGAAAAGCCTGAATTCCTTTGGTGAGGAGAAGCCCTGTTCCAATGGAGCAAAGCATCTGGTGTTACTCTCAGAAGGTATATATTCAGTCACATGCAGTCACTCCAGGATGGTGGTGCTTTCAGGAAACCTGACTGTGTCTGTCTGTCCCTCCCTCCCTCCCTCTGTGTTCCTTTCCTTTCAGGTTTCTGCCTCTAGTGATATGATCCCTAGCTGTTAGGCTCCACACCTTGCTATCTAATTGCACTGTTCTTTCCCACAATGCTCTGGAGTGTAAATTGCTCCACACTTTGATCCACTTACATGGAAGCATCTTTACAGCCATTTTTGAGGTCAGTCTTAGAGATTTGTCCTGATCCCAGAAGGCTCTTCCTGGCTCTTTCTTTCCCTATTTTTTTCTAGTAAACTGACCAACCTAAAGCTTGTGGAGCCACCAGCTCCCTCCTTGTTGCTCAAAACCCAAGTCTTCATTGTTCATAAGAACTGACTTCAGTGTGAACTTCTCCACGGCCTCTTCTGAACACAGTTAGCTTACGTTCATCAGCTCTCTCTGTTCTTATAACCTGCCCCTCTCCTTACGCGAAGTCTCTAGGACTCTCCTCTGGGACCTGGGCACTCACTGTCCATTTCCCACTTATCTTGGACTGATGGCCCTGCTATACTAAAAGAGCACTGGGTCGGAACAGTAACCTCTGGTTTTGGTTCTCATTTTTCTTTGTGGAAACCCAATCACATGCAACATAGTGAGGGTGCAATTGGTCCCCAGATTTCTGAGACTACTTATCTGAGTGGAGGCTTAGGTGGGAATGAAGTCCTCCACTTTTTGGCTGCACTTTTTGGAGAATAGGGTGGAATTTAACACCGACAGCAAGGATGTGGCAAGAATGAGACTGTAGATCTTGATTGTCAAGAGCCCTGACTTCTTGGGCAGGTTAGAGCTCCTATCACAACAACCTAGATTGGATAGGGGCAGGAAGGGATGGTTCATATGCCATAAATTCCCTATTTCGTTGAACTTTAGTAGATTTTCTTAAATAAATGATTATTTGCCATATACCCTTAGGAAACTTTCGAGAGACTCTGAATGATTGTTTTCACAATATGAATGTTTTGTTGACAGGGGACTGTCCAGTTCCTCACAGCATCACTCTGGAAATTGCCTTCTAATAGGATCTTAATAGCTATAAACATTGTCTTGACTGCTAATAATGTCTTCCTGAGCTTCCCTCCAGGGTTCAGGCTCTGATAAATGGATTTGGAGAGAAAGTACTGCTTGACATCACAGACCAAATGAACAGGCTTTGAGGACTGCACAGAATACCAGATACTGACCAAAACAAACCAGAAGACCTACAAATTCCTAAATTTCTTCCTAGTTTTTGGAGTGATGGTACATAAGGCAGTCAGCCTCCTCCAACCTGAGTTCTCAGGAATGGTTTATTAAAGTATTTCTCACTGTTTCCCCAAATACGGTGTGAGACTTAGATTAGATTTTTACAATAGAAAAGTTTTCATCAAAGCAACCCTGTTCCTTCTCCCTTCTTCTCCTTTGTTATTAGTACCATGTATCCTTGAGGTGTCTACTTGAATTTTAGGGATTAAAGTAGCTTTTGCTACTTAGAAGCTATGAACTACAGACTGAGCCTTGGCATAGATGGTTGCTATGGTTAGTATTGTCAGTTTGCAGACATTGAGAATCACCTGGGCTTCTGGGCATGCCTGTGGGAGACACTGTTGACTATATCAATTGAGGTGAGAAGACCTGACCACTGTGGGTAGTACTATTCCCTAGGCTGAGTTTTGGAATGAATGAAATGAGGAAATGGAACTGAGTAAGTACAAGCATTCATCAATGTCTGCTTCTAATTGTTAATATGATAGAACCAACTGCATCAAGCTCCTGCTACCTTGACTTCCCTACCATGATGGACAGTGAGTCAAAATAAGCCCCTTGTCCCTTAAGTTGCTTTTGTCAGGGTACAGGAACAGTAAATAAGACAATATTCTAAACACATTGATCTTGTTGTTGGATAAATAAGCAAGGCCACAGATCCATGAGATTTTAATTTGTGAAAATTAGAAAATTTTGATTGCCTAGTAGTATCTACTGTTCTACAATTAAATAATGTCTCATGATCTGATAGGCTATCCATCCCAAGTAGTCAGTCTTAAGCATATATATATATATGTATATGTATATGTATATATACACATATACATATATATGAGCAATACTATATGTACTCATTACGTCTTATGAATGCGTATCTGCATGTTGTGCATACATAATATATAGTTACATATACATATGCATAATAAAGAAGAATAGGTCATGAATTTGAGAGAGAGTGGAAGGCATGGGAGGCATTGGAGGTGAGAGAAGGAGGGGTAGAAATGATGTAGATTCAGAAGTCATAAAATGAGATTATCAAAAAATTTAAGGTAAAATACATTTAGTACCAAATGAATAATTACAAATATTTATTATGTGGAATCTAATCTTTGTAACATATACACATTACAAAATAGCCAAATTGAACTGGTAAACATTAATTGCTTGATGCAACTGTTGATTTTTCTATGGTGATAAGATCCACAATCTGCTCTGTTCTGGTCTTCATATGTAGATGCATAAGAGCAACAGAAACTTGACTCAGTGGGTTATTAAAAAAACAAGGAGAGGATGTTTAGTCAGCAGGAGGAACTTTTGGGGAGCCCTGAGGAGATCTGGAAGGAGGTTCTGGGATGGATATGTTCAAAACACATTGTATACATGTATGAAATCTTGAATAAATTTAAAATATAAAAATAATGTGTCATCTCTCTCAAGCACTAAAATTATTTTGTCACTTGAACTGAAGCTGGTTCCTAGATAGTTCCTCCCATGATTATGTCCCAGTAATTTTGGAGCTAAGTTTTCCTTTAACAAGACCTCTGTAAAGACCCCATGGTCCTGACATAATTTATACTGACTTCTTGGCATTGCTCACAGACATTCAAATACTTTGTAGACCAAAAGGAGTCAGTTCCATCAGTTTTCGAAGTTAAACTCAAAATCAATCTCCTCCCAGAGATCAGGTTTATCAAGTTCACCCACTGTATAAGGATCTTTATGCCATCACCTGTCACTGCATGTCCGAAATAATAGCAACCAACCAAAACAAGCTTAACCCGGTTTTCTCACCAGCAGTGACCTAACTGTATTAGTTGTCTCATTACTGTGACAAAACATTGACAAAGGCAACTTAATGAAGGGAGGGCTTACAGTTCTAAAGGACACAGTCCACAAGGACAGGAAAGTACAGCAGCAGGTGCTTCAAAGTGGGTGGTCACACTGCATCCACAGTCAGAATGCAGTACAGACAGATACCTGTGTTCAGTCTCAGATGACCCCAGCCCGTGGGGTAGTGTCACCTGCCTTGAGGGTGAATCTTCCCCTCTCAGTCAAGCTGACCTAGATAACCTCTCACTGACAAGCCATGCTGATTCTAAATCCCACCAAGCTGATAATTAAGATTGACCGTCACATTAACCATCATCCTGCCAGCAGAAAACGCTGAAGCATGACCACACTGTTCTATATCTTTAGCGCATGCTATGTACTCTGTCCCCCATAAGTTCATTCATGTACTGGAGGCTTGGTCCCCAGTGTAGTGGTGATGAGGTGGCAGGGCCTAGGGACAAACAACCAAACGTGGGAACTTTTCCCATGTAAGCGGATTGATGGTGCTTTACTGAATTCCACCTTGCCATGTGACCTCCTCTATTTACACACTCACCACTGTGAAGCCATCTATGATGAGGTCTAACAGGAAAAGCAGATGCCAGTATCATGCTCTTGAATGGCTAGACTCCTGAGCTTAATAATACAGAGCATCCTGCCTCTGGTATTTTGTTATAGTAACACAAAGTGAACTGATGTGTAATCTAATGGGAAGTTGTTACTTGACTAAAATAAAATGTTGAAAGTAGATAGGGATGAAGGATGCACAAAATTGTAAGCACACTTTAAAAAAAACTGTGCTACTTGGACCCTACTGCTGGTGTATTCTAAGCACATGCTGTACCAATGACCTACATCCCCAGTCCAAGATCATGTGTGTACTTGATGCCATTAAATTGTACACTTAAAAATGTCCAGTGGTGACATACACCTTAAATCCCTGTGCTGGGGAAGCAAACGAAGGCAGCTCCCTTATTTTGAGGACAGCCAGATCTACAGAGTGATTTGCTGGGCAATTAGGGCTGTTACACAGAGAAATCCTGTCTTCAAACAAACAAACAAACAAACCAAAAACCAAAACCACCAAAATATCCAAAGGTAAACTTCATGCTATGTCTTTTTAACATACACACACACACACACACACACACACACACACACACACACTCATACCACAAATGCTGGTGTCATTGCTGCTGGCTTCTTTTTTGCTAGTCTTTGCTTTGAGATAGAATGTCACATGGCTGCAGCAAGCTATGAATCACTAATCACCTGACCTCCATCTCCTAAGTGCTGGAAGCTTCTCTCTGTGCTCTCTGTGAACAGTAGGTTTCAAAATGCTGCCCAATATTCAGTTTATGGCTCTGCCAGCATCTGAATTTTTTCAAGAGCCAGGCTTAGGTTTCCTGAATATTTTTTGCCATTCCTATGACAAGTGAAAAGGAGATTAGCTCCCCCAGTTGCTGTCTGTGTCTCCGACAGTTGGAAGAGATATGCAACTACTTAAGAGCTCAAGGGTATAGAATGGCTCGGGCTGGATGTCTGCAGATTTAGAGTTAGCCTGAATTGGTGTCTGCTTCCTTGTGCTCTTGCTAAGTGGGAGCTAGCAGGATCCTGATTTGTTAAACTTAATCCAGAATTATGACAACAAAACCTCAATTAGCTGCCAATACTTTGGACATCCTTTCCTGATTGATAACACCTTTTTCCTGTTAGCTCGCTACAGCCTTGTGACCCAAGGCTCTGGAATGGATCAACCCGCCTACGCCTGCACACAGCTCTGTGTCTCCATGGAAACAGCTTGTCAGGCCCTGCTTGGCTGCAGGTACTGAAGACCTCTCATTTGCAGCCTGGGTTCCACACAGATTTGGTCTTAACAATCTGGCAGGTGTTAAGAGCCCCATCCTCTCTAGCTGCCAGGGTCTGACCTCATCATGAAACCCCCCTTTGCATTGCACAGAAAAGTCCCCAGCCCCAGTGACATCCAGGTGGTCCTTCGGGGGGAATGGAAGGGTTTCTGTCCTAGGCCCCTCCCAACAGGTCTTCCCACCTCCCACCCACCAAAGCCTGGAGTCATCAGAATGCCTCTGTGCCTCCCCCACCCCCGCCCGGAACACCAGCTTTGTGCCTCTCAGATCCTCCTCTCTGCATCCCTGTTGCCCCTGGTGAGCCTGGACCACATCATTTTCTTTTCAAGGTACTGCAATTCCTCCACACTGGCCCTAGTACTACTGTGCATCCGTTCTCCGTCGTACAATCACTTTCTGGAAACGTAACTTAATATCATGTCATAAAAAGAGGCTTTGGAGGCTGGAGGTGTGGGACAGAGGGACACTGAATAACAGACACCAGTTAGGAAGCAACGATAACAGAACAGGGTGACTACAGTTTGCACAACTTACTCCACAATTACAAAGAGCTAGAAGAGAGAGGCCTTTGCAGGCTCCAGACACAAAGACATGACAGATGTCCAATATTGAAAGGCCAATCCTGTTGACTTGATATATGCATGTGTGGATTGAATCATCACACTCTACATTATAAATATAAGCAATTATTATATGACAATTAAATAGGTTAAAAATAAGGTATCAGAATCAAATGTCAGAACTTGATTACATCTATCATATTTGCTTCCCTTGTATATATTAATTCCCATATAATGCTGTGCAGAAGAAACACAACTTGAGTACTCCATGAACACTGAGATGTTCTGTACTCAGGCTGGACACTGTATGTTGGGTGTTACAGAAACAGAATTGACTATGAGCAGAGTCCTAACATTAACTTGTGACTTCCTCTAGGATTCTGATTATGTCTGGTGGGAAAGTCGGTAGGGTCGGGATGAAGCTGATTTCTTTTTGGAAGTACTCATCTCTTTTTAAAATTTATTAAATTAAAAAACCCCAAAGTAGTATTAATAAGAAATAAAAGAAGTAACTCATAATTTTCCCAATAAACATTTGTATAAAGTTTGATTGAAAACATGGTATGAGACTGGGACTTAAGGTGTGTGGTACATGTGTGAGGCTTAGTCCCTAGAGTATGGGGAGACACACACACACACACACACACACACACACACACACAGAGGCACACACATGCGCACATTCAAAAATCATCCAATGTCCTTCCTTTATACTAAGGTCGTTAGTGGTTCCCACTGCCCTAAGGTAGACTTCAGACCCTGTAAAAGACAGCAAGACCACGCCGTTATTGATTGAGCCAGCTCATTTCCCAGACACATCCTCTCTCGTCCTTCTCCCTGCACATTCTGACAGTGGCTGCTCATGCTCCTCCATGGCCTCTACAACTTGGCTCTACATCCTGCTCCTGGCTCTGTGGTATGTCCTCTTCTTGCCTGTCCTCATTTCTTTTCTGTTTCTGGGATAAAATACTTTGACCAAAAAGCAACGTATGGGGAGAAAATGGCTTTTGTTTTATTTTGTTTGGGTTTTGTTTTGTTAGCTCCCAATTCCAGGTTATAGTCTACCATTGTAGGGGGATGCCAGGCAGAAACTTGAAGCAGCTAGACACATTACATTCACAGTCAAGAGCAGAGAAAGCACGGACCATGCTTGCTTAGCTAGTGCTTGCTTGCCTGAGCTCAACTCTCTCTATATGTAGGTATTCTGTCCAAGACCCAAACCCAAGGAAGGGTGCTGCCCACATGCAGAGTGGGCCTCCCCCTAATGAATTCACTTAGGAAAGACCTGTCATAGGTGTGTCCGCTGACTAACCTGATTGTGTTAGTTACTTTTCTTTTGCTGTAATTAAAGCATCATGATTGGGATCTAGAGGGATGGTCCAGTGGTTAAGAGCACCGGCTGCTCTTCTAGAGGACCCGGGTTCAATCCCCAGCACCCACACGGTGGCTCACAACTATCTGTAGGTACTGTTCTAAGGAATCTGACACTCACACAGACATACATCTAGGCAAAACGTCAATGCACATAAAATAAAGATAGATTTTAAAAACGTGATTAATCCAACTTACAAAAGAGTTTATTTGGGCTTCTGGTTGTAGAGACATTAAGAGTCCATCCCATCAGGGAATCTTGGCAGCAGCTGTCGTTATGGTGGCAGAAACATCTGAGGACTCACATCTCCAACAGCAACAGTAAGCAGAGGAATGGCCTGGAAATGACATGAGTAAATTATACTCTCAAAGCCTACTCCAGGACATACTAAACCACATCTCCTGAACCTCCCAAACAGTACCAGACTGGGGACTAAGTGCTCAGGTATCTGAGCCTTTGGGGGATATTCCCATTCCAACCACCAGGCTGAGTTAGGGAATCTCATTAAGACTCCCTTCCAGATGTAGTACATTGGGTCAAGTTGTCAAAAGGAACCACGCTACCACCCTTTTGTATGACTTCTGGCACATTTTAGGAGGCTATGCTCTCAATGCTACAGTTTCCAGGGGTTGTTTGTTTGTTTATATGTTTTAAATGTCTCTCCCACATTTTCCTATTTACTTTTCTCTTAGAGACAGCAAGATGTGTACCTGCCTCTGGCCCAGCACCTGCCACAGTTACTCAGATGCCTGCTGCACAAAGGAGAGAATGGGTGAAGCCTCTGGAATAGAAATGTCACGCCACATTGATGGTGAACATATCCTGCCTCGGGGTCTTCTTTGGCTGGGTACCTAAGCTCTACCAGCCTAGCCCAGCTACAACTTAGTCACATGCCAAGGCATTGCAATATGGGCTGCTGGCCATGTTTGGGGATACTTCTGTGTATGGGCCACTGCCTCTGCTCACCTCTGCCTACCCCTGGCTGCCTCCTTGTTTTGTAAGCCACCTGGGAGGTCTATACCAACCAGCCTTGTGGGTTGAGCCCATGTGGCTAGGCCAGCAGCTAGAGAGCCATTCCTAAGAGCTGAGATAAGGAGGCAGACTTTCCCCTGCAGTCCTGGAAGATTCCTTTCTTGCTGGTGGTACAATTTCACCCAGGCAACACTTTCCTAGGGGGATCCAAAACCTGAATCACAGCCAGAGGAGAAAACAGCCAGCTGTCTCAGGAAGGGCTAGGACATGTTGAGTGTCTCCAGGAGACAGGATTGTTTTGTCTTGTTTTGTCAGGGGGCTTGGGGTTAGTGGGAGTGGTAAATAACACGTTCAGATATCAATCAGAGGGAGTGGGTGAATGAATGTGGACCCTTGTCCCAAAGAATACAATAGTTGATCTAGGGGAGAAGCCAAAAGTTGAGAAAAGCCTTTCACTAGAGGCAGGGCCCACCCACATGGGCACAGGGTGTGGCAGTGCATAGCTGCCTTGGGCCCCCATCTACTCACTTTTTCCTAAGTCATCACATCTTTCATCTTCTAGAAACGAGAAACCAACATTTGGCCATAGACGAGGATGAGCTGCAGAAAGAATGGATTTTGTTTCACTGTGAACAGAAGGCTAGTTCAGACAGGGGGCGGGGGGTAGCAACCAAAGGCTCAGCTCCACTTTCCCCACTGCAGTAGGTAAGCAATGGAGCCATTAAATGGGAAAATGTATGTGAAGGCACTTAGCACAGTGTTTGGCAAAGGCGTGGGGTTCAATAATATTGACGTGTTGGTTTTACGTCCACTCAGTGGCAGGACCTACAAGGCAGATTTGTGTGCAAAAAGGATGACAGGGGTACCAGGAAGGGTGCATCTCTACCTGGAGAGTTGATCAATTTTGCCATTAGATGTTTCTTACTTTGAGTCTATCAAAACCCCCAAACCCATCAGAGGCCAAAACAAACAAACAAACAAACAAAAACCTTTAAATATTTTCATTTTACTATTAAAGTTGATTATACTCCCCACCTCGCCCTCAGCAGTAGTGGAGATGACATAATTAACATTAAATATCATAGATGGGGTGCAAAATATTTGGTGAATTTGATACAAAGACTGGTCAGTCTGAATGATAATGCAACTACTCTTATAGATTGTACTATAAAACAGAGCCAAGCCTGATGACAAGTCTGGAATCCCAGCTACCTGGGAGGCTGAGGCAGGATGGTGGCTAGTTCAAAATCAGCCTCCGCTAATAGAGAGAGTTGAAAGCAATCTTTAGCAACTTAGAGATATTGTTTCAAAATAAAGAGTAAAGGGTTAAGGAGATGGCCCCATAAGTAGTGCTTGCCCTTTAACACCAGCGTCTGAGTTTGGATCCCTAGCCCCCATATAAAAAGCCAGATTCAGCGATAGCCCTGAGACAGCAGGACCCCTGAGTTTTGCTGGTCAGCCAGTCTGGCCAAATTGGGCGAGCTCCAGGTTCAGTGAGTGAAGTAGGTGGGGAGCAAAAGAGGAAGATATCTCCCATCAGCCTCTGCCTGTCTCATGTACACGCACCCATACCTACACATACACACGTGCACATATACATATCCAGAAAAAAAAAGTTTAAAAAAAAAAAGAGTTGAGAATGTGGTCAGTGATAGTTTCCCTAACAGGCATGAGGCTACAGGTTCAATCTCCATCGACGAAAAAGGAAGCTGTGTGTGTATGTGTGTGTGTGTCTGTGTGTGTGTGTGTGTGTGTGTGTGAACTTTAACAAGCCTGGCTTTCCAACAGACCTGAGAGCCACAGAGGAGGAGCAGGAGCCACCCAATCATCTTGCCTTGGTGCTATGAGGGTTTTATACCTAGATGCTTAGGAGTTGGGGAATGGGAGACAAGAACATGCGCCGACAGCTTAGTGAGGGGTAGAGGAGGAGGCCAAAGGCTGGCATAAATCATGGGCTCCTCTACAGAGGAAGCTCTTAGTGGGCAGCTTCTAACTCTACCCTGTGATTCTCAGAACAACCAGAACCAAGGACACTACAAAGAGTCCCTGCACGTGCCCAATAAGTGTGTGTTTGCTTATATGCCAAAACCAAGCTAAGTTCAGAACGAAACAAAACTGGAATTTGTCAACAGCTGTCACCTGCACCTTGCATGAGGCTCAGTAAAGCTACTGGATTAATATAAGCTCTGAAAGCAAACTTAGCACGACTTGTGTTTGCATTTCAACACTTCTAGTACTGCCACAGGGGCTAGCTCAGATAAGCAACAAAGAGAAAGCATTTTTGAGACAGGAGCTCACCCTGTAGTCCAGGCAAGCCTAGAATTCCCTGGATAGCCAAAGGTAGCCTCAAGTTACACATCACTGTCCTGACTCAGCTTCCTGAACACAGCAGCTATGTGTGTGTCACCAGGCCTGACTAAATAAATAAGAAAATCAATGCCTGCCTACACGCTAAGTTTCCAAACTCCAAGATGAATAAAGTAAAGAAAAAAAATGGGGGAAGCAATTATTCTCCTGATTGTTGTAACAAAGGGCTATCCTAAGTTAATACTTAAATACGTTAATAATTAAAAGGCAAAAAAAAAACAGTAGAAAAATAAGCAAAAGATTGGCCTTCCAAATAATAAGCAGAGATCCCTGTAACAATGAAAGAAATAGTTTATTGTTGTTCAAGTTCTGCCTAAGTGTGAGTTCTAAGCTTCCCAGTAATTTGAGCTAGATGAGATCTCTCAGTCAAGGTTGAAAATCTAAGAAACCTTTTTCCTGCATCAATCCCAAACTTAAATCTTTCAGTGTTAACATCCCCGACTGGGAGTGGAGATGGGAAAGAGCTGGTGGCAGCACCAGAAGGAACAGCCCAGCATTGTCTGGGCCTGGTAGACAAATGTCATCAGCTGAGGAGGAAGAATGTGGAGGACAGTGTCCCTAAGCTGCAGGTTGTTTCTCAGGGATAGAGTAAGCCTTGCTCTGCTTTCTGCAGAACGGCTGGAGTCTTTGGTATTCCACGTATGGTCCCTGCCTGGGCTAGTGGGACCTCCAGGGAACTTACAGATGTGCAGAAGACTGCCTTCCATCTGGCCTCTTGAACTGGAGTCTGCATCTCAGCCAGCTCCGAGAGGTGACTGCCTGAACAGACCTTACCATGACTAAACACACAGACCTTACAGTGCAGTGTAGGGCAGCCTCTGTCCAGCTCCCTTCACACAGGTGCTCTGCCACCACCGACAGGATGGAACGCGCAGGTGGTCTCTAAGGAGCCCTTCGAAACTAAATTGCTGGATTTAATGAAAAGTGTCACACTCAGCCAAGTCGAATGTTCCCCACTTTACAAAGGGCTCTAAGATTAATGAATTAATAAAGGTGCCATGGTGCTGTTGTTCCTACAAGTGAATTTAGAGTTCTCATTAGCATCCTTTCACTGGGCGTCTGGATAGACCCAGGAGGCATCAACTGGGATGACCCTGTCTCTCATGTACCCTTTGCTGTCCACCCCGCAGGAGGGAAAACATCGCAGGGTGTAATATCAACAGAACTGTGATGGAAAGACACACCTGCAGCAACTGGAGGAAAGATAACACGTGATCTAAGAACACTTATTGTTATTTTTCTGTCTAACACTAGAACAGTCCATAAGCTTTCACCTGGCATCATCCAAACGTGTGTGTGTGTGTGTGTGTGTGTGTGTGTGTGTGTGAGAGAGAGAGAGAGAGAGAGAGAGAGAGAGAGAGAGAGA
>NW_021604933.1:542674-543610 GCF_004785775.1 Grammomys surdaster | reverse complement strand
CGAGAGAGAGAGAGAGAGAGAGAGAGAGAGAGAGAGAGAGAGAGAGAGAGAGGAGGTGTTGGGAGGAGAGGAAAAGAGAAAGAAAGGGTAGCTGGATGTGGTTTGCTCTCCTTTCAACTCAGTACTTGGAAGGCAGGGGCAGGAAGATCTCTGTGAGTTTGAGGCCAGCCTGATCTATACAGCAAGTTTTGAACCAGCCAGTGCTGCGTAATGAGACTGTGTCTAAAAGGAAGAAAAGGAGGAAGAGGAGGAGGAGGAGGAGGAGGAGGAGGAGGAGGAGGAGGAGAAAGAGGAGGAGGAGGAGAAGAAGAGGAAGAGGAGGAAGAGGAAGAAGTAGTAGTAGAGGGCAGGGAGGGGAGGGGGTGGGCACCAAGATCCAACAGTCCTTGTGCCATCCTATGAATGGACAGAGGCATGGATGCTAGTCACTGAGACCCTCCGAGGCCATAGTGTGCACACCAGCATCTCCATCTGAATTCTACTTGCCCTCTGCCAGCCTCTCCACTGAGCAGACCATCTTGGGAGCAAGCCACTCTCCAGCTTCAAGGCTGTCTCTGGATTTTGGGGCTGCCAGAAAACCAGCTAGATGCAAGGGAACAAAAGAGATTCAGGGGATAGAGAGGCGTTCGTTTGTTCGTTCGCTAATGAGTGAGGTGACTCACAGGCTGACTCAGAGGAACAGGGCGAACAAGGCTCGCCTGGGAGAGGGAAGCAGTGGGGGGCAGACCTCAAAGGAGCCCTGCAAACCAGAGCTAGGAGGCCAGGGACATGATGTTTTTGGGTTGCTTTTCTTTCCCCCCAGAACTCTTGGGGCTCTGGAGTGGGAGCAGATCCTCAGACAGGGAGACAGAAGCTGTTTTTTTCCCCACCTTTTCTTGTTCTTTTTTTCTTCTTTCTTTCTTTCTTTCTTTCTTTCTTTCTTTCTTTCTTTCTTTC
>NW_021604933.1:478271-542664 GCF_004785775.1 Grammomys surdaster | reverse complement strand
TTCTTTCTTTCTTTCTTTCTTTCTTTCTTTCTTTCTTTCTTTCTTTCTTTCTTCCTCTCCCTTTCCTCCCTCTCCATCTCCTTCTCCCTCTCTTTTTTCCTCTCCTCTCCATTATTCTTCTCCTCAGAAGTTGGGTTGTAAATCTATAGCCTCCTGTGCTTGGAGAGCTGTGTAGTATCCTCCAGCTACACTGACCTGCTTGCTGGCAAATCTCAGGGCACAAACTCAGCAGGGATTGATTGCCACCAGGTCCCAGGCAGTGAGCAGAATCAGGACCCATCCCCTAGTTTTCTAGTACTCTTCATTAGCAAGGGGAAGGGGAGCCTCTTTTGATATTTTTTTAAATAAAATTTTTTATTTGACATTTTTACATTTGAGAACATTGTGATCCAACCTGTGCTTATAAATATATTTAATTCGGTTCTAAATATATGACTAAGACATCTTCCCTTTTGTGAATGGCTAATCGAGGTTCTGAGATGGAAGATTCCAAGGCCACTCATTGTTATGAAGGTTGATACCTGCATTGCCTTATGATGATTGTACTTGAAATGATACGACTGGCCCTTACACAGTATAGTCAGGTCTCTGGAAGATCACATGTTGTGACCCAGCCCTGTGTAGAGACAGACTACTAGGTGATGAATTTTCTTCAAGTGTCAAATAAGTGGCAAAGGATCAAACCAGCAGCCTCAGCCCATTCCGTCAATGTAAACCCACAGAGCTAGCTAAAAATAACTTGAGTTGATTACATATTTATATGTAATTTGATGGTTGATGTCTCAAATGTATTTCAGAGGAGCAGCATGAGCCGAGGCAGGAGTTCTTGGCAGCTTGGCGACCTGTCGCCTTTCAAAAGATGAAAAAAAAAGCCATAGAATGTCAGCATCCCTGGCCTCAGCAGACAGCAACAGTGCTGGTTGGCTGTTGTTAATTTCAGCCTTGGCTAACTACTTTTCTGTCACCATCATGTTGCCTGTATTTAGTGCTGGCTGTTTTATAACATTATAACCCCATCTGTCTTATAATTATGGAAGCACTGGAGAGTGTTGAGCGTGCTGATAAGAGCTTATTCTGATGAAAATAAAGAGATGGAGACTCAATGTGTGAGAAAAGTCGTCAAAACTCCACGTGGGTAAGAAGAAACGGTTCATTCGTCTACACTGCAGATCGAACCCAAGGCCTCTGCCGTGCTAGGCTCTACCAGGGAGAACTGGGCTCATCCTGAGAGAAAGAGAGACTGAAGACATTTGGTGGGCCTGTGCAATACACAGTCATCTGCAAAGGAAAAAAAAAAAGAGGAAAAACCATCTTAAAAAGGGAAACTCATTTGTATATCTCATTAGGAGATGGGTAACAACACGCAATACTTAGACTCCAAATGCGATTTCAGGTGAGGGCTGAATCCTGTGCAAGCATTTAGAAGCTAGGCGTGTTCTAAGATACTTGAAACCTTTGCTGAAGGGTCAAGGCCACTTAGATGCAAACAGCCTTCCAGTTCTCCTGTGAGCTACTAAAGAGGAAGGCGACTGGCAGTGCTCAGCAACGGCTGCCTTTCCCAATATTCAGTCTGTATTAACTGCTCTCCTTTGAATGAAGTGACCCAGTTGAATAGATTGGCAAGACAGGCTTAGGCTTAAAGCTTTGAAGGAACCAACTGAGCTTCCCAAACTTAAATCACTCTTGGCAGCTTTGCTCATTAACAGTCTTTTGGAACTCACTGGTCTTAAAGCACGTACGCATTTCTGCATATTCTACTAACTCGTGCTTGTTTTTCTTCTTTGCATAGTTCCTGGACATAATTTTGTGTGCATGTGTAGGTGTGTGCATATATACCTGTGTGTGCATGTGTACCTGTGTGTCCTTGTGGATGGAGGCCAGAGGACAGCCTCAGGTGCTATGCTTCAGGAGTTGCCCTACCTTGAGTTTTGAGACAGGGTCTCTCCCTGTGTTCTGGGACTTGCCAGTTAGGCTAGACTGGTAGCCAGCAAGGCCCCATATGCCTCCAGTCTCTGCCTCTCCATCACTGGGTTTACAAGTACATGCCTCCATACCTGGTTTTTCCACATGGGAGTTAAACACATAAGGATCAAGTTTAGATAGGACCTTCTTTACAGACTAAGCTCTCCCTCCAGCTCCTTTTTAAATACTGTGTCATCTGACTCATCTTTTGCTGGACTCAGAAGACTACTTATATTAATGTCATTTGTGATACACTATACATTTTTATCAGGATAATTAGCAGAAAAACATTACAGGTTATTTTTTAACATTTTAATATATTTCTGAATTTATGTTAAGATTGTGCTGATTAATACCTTTCCCAGAAACAGATCAATGCTCGTGTTTGAATGGCCCATGTACCTTTTCCAATTAACCAGGGATGCCCTTTCCTTTATTTCCATTTTGAGGAGGAAAATAAATTTTTTCTAAGCCAGACAGTGGTAGCACATTCCTTTAATCCCAGTACACAGGAGGCAGAGGCAGGCAGATCTCTGAGTTTGAGGCCAAGCTGGTTAACAAAATGAGTTCCAGGATAGCCAGGGCTACATAGAGAAATCCTGTCTCAAAAACAAAATAAATAAATAAATATAAATAAATTGTTTCTAAAAATTTATTGGATTGTCATTACAGTCTTTTTGTATGATTTTTTTTTAAAAACCTATATCCTTGGCCTATATCTGTGTTTTAACTCGTGATAGATAAGAATGTTTTCTATATCAAAAGTCCTACATCCCCAGTTTTTTTATGGGTTTTGTTACTTTATTTATACTGGTCTCCATTGTCTTTTGTCTGTAATTCTGAGGTAATACCAACGCTGATTAATATGCATGGCTGATAGAAAGATTTAATGAGAAATCTATGGGGAAATGCTGGGAAACACTAAGCTTTGTCACACTGTTCTTCTAGTGATGAAAGTACACAGGAAGAAAAGGGATTGGCTAATATGTCTAGCATGAATTTATAGATATGTTCATATCATGTCTTGAAAATATCTTACCTAACAAAAAAAATTAATTTTAGTTCATACATTGACTGACCCCTCCAAATATTTAAATGTTAAGATTGGTCCCAAGGCCAGTCCTTTAGATCCAAAGCTGCAGGATCTCCATGACACATGGCAACAACAGGATATCCAAGAGGAGTCCCTGTGAGGATCTAGTGTCGGCAGTGTAGCAGAAGCTGGAGTCCTGGAACCAGACCGATGACTCATGGCAATGAACATTTACAAGAAAGGATTTGTGGACGGAAGGGTATACTATGCGACACACTATGACATATTACATCTTCCACGAAAAGATGTTTTCTGTTTTGTTTGTTTGTTTTTCTTTCAGCGGGTTGCAAGGTCAGAGAGTGGATACAAAGGAACGGGGAGCTGAGTGGAATTGGGGTGCATGATGTGAAACTCACAAAGAATCAATAAAAAGTTAAATTTAAAAAAAAAATTAGTCCCAAGTTAGTGCTAGAATAAGGTAGTAAAATCCTTGCCAGATAGGGTCTAGTGGGATATCCTGGGGTCACTGAGAGCATGCCCTCAGGAGGGAGTATGGAACCTTCACCCCTCTCTCTATTTGCTTCCTAGACACGAGGTAGAAAGTTTTGCTCTGTTTCTCACTCCTACTCCAGAGCATTGTCTCACCACAGGCTCAAAGACTGGGGGCCAAGTGGAACTTCTACAACAACAAGCCAAGACAAACCTTCTCTCTTTATAAGTTACTTATCTTAGGTATTTTGTTACAGAAAAGGAAAGCTAAGACAAGGCTATTATGAACATCAACAAAGATGTTTAATAGAAAAGCACTCAGAAACTTTTAGATGAGTCCACATAAAGCCAGGTCGTCGCTCTCACGTTCTTTTGAAAGCTCTAATTAGCCAAGTACAGACTTGTTAAAACAAGAAAGGCTCCACGTTCGACATGATTTTTACCTCAGCCTGATGAGTTATACGCAGCTCACCTTCCCAAGCCATCCTATTCTTGGCTCCTCTTCATTTGAAAACAAAAAGAGGTCACTCAGCGGAACACTCTTCTGCAACAGAATGAGGTATTTTTAATTATGCGTTTTTATAAATAGATAAGAAGATATTTAAATGAATACATGAGGCTCCATTCCCAGTGATGCTGCCGTCCTCTCTTCCTCTGCCCTCATCCTGGTCTCCATGGTTTCTTGCATATTATTCCTGTGTTTCCTATATGCAAACAAATACAAACAGACAGCACTTCCCTGTTCATACATGAAATCTGTTTGATCTTCTACCTCACTTTTTTCAACCTGCTAATACATCTTGAGGATTGACAATGATGCTTCATGGTAGAATTTTTTTTTTTAGTATGTGCTAGACCCTATATTCAATCCACACCACCACAAATCAAAGTAAAACGGACGTCCCTGAATATATCTTGTGAAGAAGATCTCCTATGGGATGATTCAGTGTAAACACGGGACATGAGGATATTGCCCTTGACAAGAACATTATAAAATCTTGTCCTATCACTGAAAAAATATAATTATGTGAGGGAATATATATATATATTAAATAGCCTGATTTAGCTGTTCTACAATGTAGACATATACCAAAATATGGTATATACCACAAAGGCATAAAACTTGTATTAGTCAACCAGGAAAATTACCTGAAGATAATATAAAAAAATAAACAAATAAATAAAACGGAGAACCCAGCCCTCCCCTTTAATCTTATGTTCATTATGTCACCATAGTCAGGGAATCTCAGAATTGGCTAATGTAAAGAGTTTGTCACTCGGGCATCAAAACCTGCTTCGTCTTTTTCTGGGAAGTATATTGTGTCCCCTTACCTCACCCTGTGTGTTGGTGTTGCTGCTGTTCCTGGGGACCTGAGCCGTGAGTGCACATTCAACAACTGAGGGATTCCCAAAACCAAGGCTGTGCTTTAATCTCCCTCTTGGCTGGGTGTGGGCACATGGCCGATTTGCAACAGATAAATGAACAGAGGACATGAGAATCACTTCTTGGTTCAGCCCAAACCCACCTCCCCAGTATGCTGTGTTCTCTCTCACTTGCCAGCAGTTTGGTAATGCCTAGAAATGACTCTGTAGGCAGCACATTAAAGATGGAAGAGCCACAAGAGAGAAAGCTTGGGGCCTTTGAACTGCTGCTAGAAAGAGCATGACACATCTTGGATGCTGTATGATAAGAGAGCCTTTGCATCTTCTAGAGTCATGAGATTACTGTTTAGGAGGACTACAGCAGCTAACACTGCCGTCATTAACACAGATACCAAACGCTGGGCATCTTCAGCCGATCCTTCTGTCTGTGAGAGTCTCAGCAGTCTAGATATCTGGGATTCCACAAGAACTTCCACTGGACTGTGAGCTCCCTGTGGGAAGTGACTACCATTCATGCTCATATCCTTAGTGCCTAAAGCAAGTGGCATATAGCAGGTGTTCAGTAAATCCTCCAAACCATTTTGGAGGAGTGAATGAATCCTGGACCTCCTGCAGGGACAAAGGCTTACTTTACTGCCCTATCAGTTAGTTTGCTGTGATCCCACTGCATTTTACTGTTGCCCCTTGATCAGGCAGTCATACTTCGTCAGCTTGAACTATTGGGACATTATTAATATGGAACTAAGTGTCACCACCCTCTAACTTACTCCGCTTTCTTACTGGCTTTTTAGGCACACAGAATAAATCTAAGCCATCTTCAAGACAGCTCTTCAACTACTTGACAACGCCTCCTCCTACCTCTCCCATAAGAAATGCTCTGGGCTCCAGGCTAAGTAGTTTTATGTCCTTCAGGTCTTCTAAGATTGCCCCGACTGGAACTCCTATCATTGTTCTGCATTCCCCTGTGCACACTTGGGGCTGTCACTGTTCCCTGTTCAACCAGTACTCACGGTGGAGGACCATCCTCTTGGAATAGACTGACCCACTCATGGAGGACCCCCTGTCTCTCTCAACTAGGACCCCATACATTAATCAAAGCAGCTCATTGATTTTTAACAGTCTCAGAGGCAGCTATGTGGCCTGCAGATCCATCTGAGCTTTCTACCTAACTTGCTATCTCTTCTCTCTACTGCAGGAAGGGGTCCCCTGCCACCAATCTACACACCACTTCCCTATACATTCTTAAGACAAATTACTTCATCTCTTTTGTACAAAAAAAATCAGATGGCTGGGCCACATGATGATTGAGGTTTGTTTCTTACTCAGACATCCTTCATGTGTAGAACAGGAAATTCTGGGAGAACGTATGGGGCTCTGACGTAGCATCTCTCACCGATAAAGCAATGGGAGTATAAATCTGCCTAGAGACAACAAGCTTGGCAAACAATATGAAAAACTACAGGTAGTTTTTCTCAGCGGCATTAAACTGATACCCACTGACGTCTGGATACTGTGATTAGCCAGAAGTATATACTAGAGAAAATGGACCACTGGTATAAAGTCAAGAAAAACACAGCACCAGCTGACAGTGACAAAGCACAGGAGAAATCAGGGTGTGTCTCCTGGAAACGTAGTTCTGGGGAATATACCACCCATACTTTTTAAATGCAAGGAATAACTGCCATATAGTGGGATTTCAAACAACTGAAAGCCTAGTTGGGTGCATTACCAACTTCTTCTTGTCATTTTACACATGGTATAAGCATAGCCACCTCCAAAGACCCTCAACTACTGGGTCAAAAGTTCTGTTTGCTGGGGGCATGAGATCATGTCTGTATATCTCTTGCCCTTGGACAAGTTCTTATAAAGCAGACATCTTACTTGCTTTTAGCTGATTAATTTTTCTTGCTGTTTCTGCTGGCTAGCCCTCCCCACCACCCCCCACCCACACTTCTGAGGCTGGGTCCACTTCCCATCTCAGAACAAGATTCTGCACATTATTATTTGACCTCCTTTGAAAATCTCATTGCCAGCTTTCTAACCTGATCTGGGCACATTCCCCATCGGGGCCTGCATTTCCTGTGGATGATGAGTTGGTTTCCTAGGTGACAGAGGAAAGGAATAGACCTGTTAGCTTGTGGCTTCTGACTCACTCTCTGCAATGGACGTCACAGCATCCTGGCTGAATAAGTGGATGCTGATAATAAGCTTGAGCTGAAGGTAGCAGCAGGGCCCTAATGGTTAAGACGATCGAGCTGTACCGGATTGGCCTCCCACGAGGCAAGCCAACAGACCCCATATATTCTGGATCTGAAGAAACAAACAGCAATCCCAGGCCTCTGAGCCCAGTCCTTTATAAATTCACAGTAGAATTCTGCTCTGCAATGATCTCTGTACCGTTTGCTTTTCTGGGACATGGAGGAGGCAGGGTTCTCAAACGAAATGGCCCATGAAGGCCAAAAGGAGAGGTAGCGACAAACCAAATACTCAAATTCAGTTTACTGAGATGACAGCTGTCTTTAAATTTTCACAGTCGTTCCCAAAGGGATAAATAAACCCACAATGGCCTGATCAGTCATTAGAGACCACAATGAAAAATGACAGATTCATCTTCAGAAAAGTTAGATTTCATGAAACTTGGAGACAAGGGCACACACACACACACACACACACACACACACAAGCTTACATTTCAACTCCTTATTTTTCTGTTAACTCATCCTAGCACTGCACAAGTCAATGAAAGCTGTGTGGAACCAAAAACCTGAAGTGTTCCTTTGTTCTTCCAGTTCCAGTCAGAGCAGGCTCAATGAATTCTTAAGATTCTTGAATCCCTTAAATGACCAGCAAACCTAAAGTTCCTTACAGGCAATAAAGCATCTTGTTTTTCTCAGGGGCCTTGAGGGGTACTTTAAATAGCACGAGCAAGCATCTGAATGAATTAGACAGCAAATGTAGGTTAGCTTTATTTAGACAGATAAAGAAGCAGAGAAAGTTGTCTGGTTCAAGGGCAGTGCAGCCTGACATGACAGCATTTCTCAGAGGAGGGGAAGCTGCTCTGGGAGAGAGAGGTATTTTGGGCAAAGAGCAAAGTTCCTTTGTAATCTCCAGGGACAGAGATGCTACACTCTTCAGCACACAAGAGCACGATTTAAGAATGGCCAGCTCGTCACTGAAGGAAGGAGCTATAGATTTACAATGTAAAATGGAGCCTAGCACATTTGAATTCACCTTTCCCCATTCCTAAGGGACATTGTCAGAAAAGATAAGTTTCTTGGAACATAAGCTGGACTAGGAAGCTCCTTCAGCTTCTGGGAAGCAAGGCTTCAGATCCGCAGCAATGGTCCCTAGTTCCCACATGGGGTTAGTTACAGTATCTCCCTGGGAGAACAAAACATAAGGATTCTCAAGCCCGTTCTGCAGAATGGCATGCCATTTGCACACATCCTATGCACAACTTCCTGCATATTTTAAATCCTCTTTAGATATCCGGCAATACCTCACATCATATAAATGTTGTATAACTGTTGTGATGCTAGACTGTCCAGTAATAAGAAAAATATCATAAATGTTGAGGATATCTGCAACACCTCCCCACCGCCTCCCACTGCCGCCGCCACCACCAATATCTTCAATGTTGTTGTAGAATCTGAGGATTCAGGATCCTGTGGATACTGTGGGCTAAGTAGATATCCAGATGGAGGGCCTCTGGAGATACATAAGCAATGGTGTGGAGACATTCATGCATTCGCAATAAGTAAGTGCTTGAGAAAACAAGTCAATAAATAGGTTTGGGTTTTTCTTGCTCCTTTTCCTCTTCACCTTTTCCTCTCTGAGATTATTCTCTGGAATGGTTGTCCCTTTATACATATGTTCTGGAAGTAAATGATGTATAGAAGGTAGTAGATTTAGGGAAAAAAAATTAACATTCCGATTGTATTGTTTGTGCCATGATGCTTAAGGCATCTTCCCTAAGCCTTTGCTGGTTTCTCCTCAATCCACAAAAGTCAAATGTGTTTTACAGTTCAGCAGCTACTCCCCAGTTGTAATTTGAAAATGAAAAAGACATTAGATTTATTCATTTGAATACATTATGATTCTGAATAATTAATAATTTTGAGAAAACTAATTTCTTCCCAAGACATAATTTTGTGTTCCGAAAGTAACACTAAATTCACACTTATGAAAAAAAAAACTTGGAAAAAATTCTAGCAAACAAACAAACAAACAAAAAGACACCAACTCTAAAACAAATTTTTAGCCACTTAGTTTTCTTTTTAATTTATTAGTTTTAGTTACGAATGTACGTGGGCCAAGAGCGCTGTACAAAGGAGCACAGGTGCTCATGCAGGACAGAGGTGGTCCAGCTCTTGGTGCAGGTGTGGCAGACGGCTGTACGGCATCATGTGGATGCTGGGAAGGGTCCTCTGCCAGAGCAGCACTTGTGTAACTACTGTCAAACCACTGATGTTGCTCCAGCCAGCTGTTTTGTTTTTGTTTTGTTTTTTCTTTTTCTGTTCTTTAAAGAACATAGGTTCAGTCCCCAGCACCTACTTGCTGGCTTACAACTCCATTACCAGAGATTCAACACCCTCTTCTGGTTGCTGATGGCACCAGGCACCCACATACAGGGTGTACATAAATTCACACAGGCAAAGCACTTATATACATAAAAAAAAAATCAAACGTATCACTTCTGAAAACCATGCTTCTTTACAGATGGTGTCAGAGTGAAAGTGACATAACCCTGTTGTGAAGCCAGACCTACGCTCTGAGTTGGGTATTCACACATACTTTCTCCTTTATCCGTTCCATGCATTTCTTCCTTCAATAATTATCAGCAGGATACCCTCCACATGCTAAGAAAGCAAGGACCCTTTAGAATTCACCTTCTTCCCCACTGTCCGCTCTTTTCTGCCTGATTGGCCCCTCTCCACCCTGTCCACCTGAACTCCTCTCCAGTTACTCCTGCTGGTCCTACAGCACATGCTAAAAATGTATCCAGCGGGGAAGTACTGTTTGCACTATAGCCAAAGTCCACTTAACTCGCCTCATTCGCTGCCAAAATCTCAACATCCTTTTAACTCTTTGTGACACTGGCAAATGGGCTAATCATCAGAGGCCACTCCAGCTCTAAGAGCGTGACAGACTGTCAATAGGTATGACTACATTTCTGAAATAACATATTCAGAAGACTTTTCTGAGGCCCAGATACCAAGTATGTTCAAAGGCTATATCAACCTTTTATAAAACTGTCTTACCTAAAGCCAAATCCTAGAACCTTTTCATATGTGTAGTTACCAGAATCGAATCAGAAGGAAAATTAACTATTCACTTCTTTCTAGTAAAGATACTAACATTTTTACGTGAACCAGAATGATGAATGTAGTGACACCCATGGGACGGGGGTGTCTCTCTTGCTCTGACATCACCAGTCACACTATGATTGTTAGGATATGTTTGTTAGAACTTCTCAGTGTGTGCTAATAATGAGGTTTGGTGATGCAATTTTATAACCTGTTTTTAATATTTCTAGTTATTAGTTAATAGTTCCGCAAAATAAAACATTTACACAGAAGGACAGAGCTAAGTTGTAATCAGTTGCTGATACAAAAACAAAAAAATAAAATATGGTGTACGTAACTGTTAAAATAATGACTATCTCCCATCTCTGTTTTTCTGTGGTCTTCGTGCTTGCTTTGCCAAACGTGATTTCAGTAATTTCATGTCACTATAAAGAAGAAAGTATTGTAATAGTGTGTGCTCGGGCAAAGTAAGACTCACACGTTTTATTTTTGTGACATTTGTGTCTCTTCAGCATGACCCTGGCAGTCTGCCTCTCATGATGCAACTTCCTGCTCTGTTTTTGTTTTGGTCAGGGATTGTTTCAGGCTCCCCTTCCTGTAACGGTTTGCTTGTGAGGTACTTAGCTGCCACTTTGTTTTCTGTAGTTCCATTTCTGCTTTCTGTGGCAACTCCTACACAAAAATATCTAGTACGCCATCCAAATGGACATTCACTCACAGGTTTTCAAACATACACACTCAAACATACAATCACAAACACATGCATATACACACACACACACACACACACACACACCCGGCCTAGACTCTTCCATCCTCACCCTGGGACTCACACTCTTCCAGCTGTTTGCTGGTTCTGTGGACAAAAACAGTGGCTGCTAATGTCAGTTCTGTGATCAGAATGGAGGTTAAAAGAAACTAGAAACACTTAGGGATCTTGGGCCAAGAAGAAGCTGGCCACACAGGTTAGAGATGACAGGGGTGAAGGCTTCGAACTGTCTGTCATGAGAAGAGCAGAAGAAACTGGACTTGGGTTCCTTCATAGTTTTTTTTTTTCTATCTCCTGACAGGCATGCGCTGGTCCCTCAAAGATCAGCTCACCACCCTTTGAGACTTTGCCTGAGACACCACTGTCTCTGATTTGGCCTCCTGTAATCCCGGTTTAGATATGTTTTTCTTCCTTCTGCCAACAAGCTGTTAGATTGTAATGCTTAGAAGCATAGACATTGGCTGCTTCAGCTTTAATCTTAGTACCTGCCACACAGTGAGTGTCAACTCAAAGCATGAGCAGAATCCATGTTCCCCTCTCATGGGAAAAGTGACCAACTTTGGTGAAGGAGAGAGACAGGAGTATCCTTACTGACATCCCTTCTAAGACTGACAGAGAGGAGCTGACCTCACACCAGGGGCTAAAGGTAAGAATAAATTAGCAACAAATAGTGCTGCCTGGTACCTCTGCATCCACGTCTTCTAACGACTAATAAATAGGTCCAATGCTACCCACAAGAGTAGTCAGGCACAATGGTACGCACCTTTGACCCCAGCACTGGGGAAACAGAGGCAGGCCGTGAGTTCATTATGAGTTCAATGTCAACCTGGACTGAACATCAAATTCCAGACCAGCCCACGCTACAAAGTGAGACCGTGTCTCAAACAAATAGAGAAATGATAAAAGATAAATCAAAAGGAGTCTCTCAAAACCTTCCAAGATCAAGTCAGAAGAAGCAGTAGCTGTACAGAGGAAGATAGCCCTAGCAAATGGGAATGCATCCTACAGCCTCTAAATCGATGGGTGTGAGCCACGTCTCAGAGTCTAGTGTGTCAGTGTCTAAGTGCTCTGAGTATAAAGAGGAGGTAAGGGTGAGAGGGATCTGTGTCCCCCTTCTCTTCTTGCCTTTATCACATTAAAATCCCATAATGCTCATTACAAAGGTGAACCCTGGTCCTCATGGTGGGTTTGTGGGTAGGATTTCTGGTGGTGAACACAGGCGCCAGAGCCTGAAAAATTTTGAGTGTGTGAACTAAAGTCCTGTCATGGTAGATGAGATGTCTTTGATCTCCTTCCAAGCCTTGTCCACCTATTTATTGTAACAGGCCACCGTGGCTGTGGAGATGTACTATCTGATAGGATAAATCTGGGCCAGATGACCACCACGCTCCACACAGACCTGGATGTCCAGGCTAGCAGACTGATTATAGAGTTTGCCAATCCATGGGTCTGGAGGACTGCTCACTTTGGCCAGGCCTTCCTGTTTGCAGTACATTATAGCTCTAATGGCCTTTTGTAGTGGATCCTGGGGCAACAGGACTACAAGTCTGGGATGCCAGCTCCTCACTGTGTAAAGGGCTCAACTTTTTTTACTGGAAAGATCCCAGGTTAATTTGCACCTACACCATAAATGGTTTTATTGTCTTCCTTTTCCACATGGAGAAAGTAGGAGTTGCAAGAATCAGAATTAGGAAGGAGTCCTGTTCCCAAAGGATACAGAACTAGGATTTGAACCTGTCTCTTTGTTATTCCCAAGAGCTATTTCCTATTTGCTTGTTTGTCTGAAATTTTTGTTTGTTTGTTTGTGACAAGCATGTGTCACCCAGCCCAACTCCAAGAGCTTTTAAGAGACAGGCAACTTTTTAGCAGGACTGGAAAACAAAGACTGAATGTTGGTCAAGGAATATAGCTCGGTGGTACGATACTTACTTAGCTTGTGTAAGGTCCTGAGTTGGATCTCCAGGCCCAGAAGATGGAATATTATTTGGACACTGTGGGTCACATCTGTGGGAGGGATGGGAAAACGATACTTCATTCAGAGGACTACGTATCAAGGTTGAGAAGTTGACACATATTTGCTGGCTGAACGACACAATGAAACAGGGTTTGGGGAAAAGGACTTCAAGAGGAAGGGTCTGCTCAGCTTGCAGGGAATCCAGGGAACACGGGGAGGCAGCTGTGAGCTGTGCCAGGAGCAAGCCCAGGTGCTGGGACACTGCGGAGAAGGGAGTGTTACACTGCAGGGTGGAAGGGTTCAAACCAGTTCAGCCGAGTTCAGCTTGGGGCTGGGATAGTTGAAGGTGAAGGGGGGTGTGGGGGAGTGGGGGAGTGGAAGGGGCGGAGCCGTGTCGCAGAAGCTTCCAGAGAAGCATCTGAACTAGAAATGGGGACTTATTGGGAGGTTTTTGAGTAGAGAAGGCAACGATCCAATTAAATCCTTGATTAAAGTACCCTCAAAGTATTCCTGAATCCATCCTGACTCCTGTATACAAAGCTCACTAAGCAGAAAGATATAGGAAGTCAGTATTCTTAAGGCAAAACCACCACCATCACCAAAACCCTGACAAAAACACAAAAGCCTGCTTACTTTGGAAGAAAGACAGCCAAGTCCAGCCACCTTCCCTCTTCCTCAGCCAGAAATGGTCCCATTTTCCTGACTGGGGGTCATTCACCAAAATAACCCTAAGGGCAACAAATTCAATCCCTCCTCCCCTCAGAGAAAAAAAATTCCAGCTGGGAAATGACAGTCCCTTCCTCTCCTTCCTGTTGGGCGGTCAGCCCAGGGAAGACTGCTGCCCTGTTCTCACCTCCGTGTACCGGACCCACTCGCTGGAGTGGGAACAGGATCCTGATGGCTTAATTGAGTTAAAAGGGAAAGTGCGGGTCCTCTAAAAGCCTCCTCGATGGCTTCAATGGCTTCGGAGAGGCACTCAGAGCTCTAAAAAACCTTGTGGTGGTAGCAGAGGCTCAGTCCCTGGGCTAGGGAAAAGCAAAGTGAATTTCCCATAGTGCAGAATTCAGGAGCACTGAGAGCCAGCTGCCCGAGCCGGCACAAACGGCTTGTTTACATTTTTCTCTTGGGCTGAAACCCATCTATTTAAACTTTAACCAGAGGCAATTATAAACCCAGGAAAGCCAGACATGGCAGCCTGCACAGGACGCGAGTCGGATGCCAGCAGTCTGGCAGTCCGGGGAAGAGAGGAGTATTTTGAGACAGGGGGTCGAGGAAGAACCACAGAGATCTGAAAGGAATAGGTATCCCTTAGGGGCTGGTCCTCAGAAGTGACACAGAGAAGACTGGGGTGAAGGCAGCAGGGCAGGCTAGGGACAGTGCTCTCGGAAACCTGTCACCCTTCCAGGATTCCAAAACCCTACTCGCCATGGCTCTGAGCTTGCCTTCCTTGTCTTCCTTTTGCCTAGGCTGAGAATGGCCCCTTTCTCCTGATTCTGGAGACCATTCCATCTTTCCAAATCCCAAGGTGCTTTGGTTTTTTTTTTCTCTGGTTCATAGGTAGCCATTTTCTTACTGAGCTGTGATTTGGTGAGAGGAGAGGCAGGGTGTGTATGGGGGTGGGGGTGGGGGAGCAGCTCCAGAGGCCTTTTTGGTAAGGATACTTACCTCATTCATGAGGGCTTAAGACCTTTGTTTTCCTTCCTGGGTCAAAGTGCATTTATCTGCCCCGGGGTTGGCAGCCAGAGGAGACTGTTTTTCTGAAAGGGCAAGAAAGTTTTCCTGGCAAAGCTCCCCTGGGAGCCTTGATGAGCAGCCTAGTGGTCTAGGGTATGCTCAATTTAACAGAGGCTCCCGCTAACGCTTAGAGGGAACTCATCTGCTGGCTTGATATGGGTGAATCCTATGAGCCAGTGCAGAGAGAGACAGAAAGCTGCAGCTTCTAGGTTGATGTTTTATATTGCATTCCAGGTCTCTGGTGGGCTGGTCAGTCAGCGCCAATTTTTGATACATTATAATAATTTGAGAAGCAAGGTAAACCTTTAATCCTAGCGCTTGAAAGAAAGAGGTAGGTAGATCTCTATGAGTTTGAGGGCAATCCAGTCCACATAGTGTGTTCCAGGCCAGCCAAGGGTACATAGCAAGATCTTGCCCCCAGCACCCCCTCAAAAACCAGAAAAAATAAACAAACCAAAACTATGGATAAAATATAATTCCTTCTTCCCCATTCATTTGAAAAAAAAAATCTTACTACCAAAGTAGTGGCATTAGCTGTAGGGTCTTTAGGTATTAAAGATATTATATTATAAGGCCAGGGCCCTCATGAAAGAAGTTAGGGCCTTTAATAAAATGGCCCTAGAGCGCTGCCTTCTCTTCCAGCTATGTGAGGGTTCAACAAAGAAGATGGATGCCTGTAAACCAGAAACCTGGACCTCACCAGATACAGAACCTGCCAGGACCAGAACCATGAGAAAGAAATTTTGTAGATTATGAATCTCCCAATCTACAGTGTTCCGTTACAGCAGCCCAAAAGCACTTGTGCACTAATCAAATCCCTCCCGTGTCAAAGCCTGACGCTACTCCTAGACACTCTTGCTGCCTCTGGTTTACAAGCTTCTTGGTTTTGCTGTCTCTATAAAGATGCTCATGCATCATGCAGAACACAAGCCTTAACTCAGATGTTATCAGCTACTTTCCTAGCAGGATTCACTTTCTGCTCATTCTGACACCAGAGCCCTGTGGGAAGAAGCTCTGGGTGGGCAGAGGCCCTGGGAATTACTAGTAGGAAGCAGACAGTGTAACAGTGAGACATCTACATAAGCACAGGGAGGAACAGCCCAAGGTCTTCCTGACTTTCTGTAAAACCTCTTCTTAGCTCCCAGTTCTCGCCAGGGGAAGCCATTTGGAGCCCAGCCAGAGGAACACAGGTAGAGCTAGAGGATTAGCCAAGCACCTCGTGATGTCCAAGGCCCTGGTTATGGTCTTCCAGGGTAAACAGACCAAGGTCATGGGCTTCTTTCCAGACCAGTTTGCTACCCTCACCGGAAGGTCTGTCCTGCAGCTCTGAACCACTTTCTTGACTCCAGCCAATCATCTAAAAAATTCATGATCTTGTTCCCAAGAGCCTGGATGGCTGCTTGCAAACTCATGCTGACTGGTGACAGATCTCAGGGGAATGTCTTTGTTTACATGGGGGCAGGGCATTTCTTACAAGGATGATAACACTATTGCTGAAATTTTAGCTCTTCTAAGTTTGTATGTAGACACTATTTTCTCATTATCTGGTTCCTGGAAAGAAAGGTCAGATTCTATGTCTTCTACAGGGTAGAGCCTTGTTCTTATGGATGTGCCAAGAGTGCCCAAAAGGCTCAGAGGCAACTACTCGTTGCCCAACACAAGATATTATATACTGGGGGAGACATTTCATAAAACTAGACATGAAACTTCCAAAGGAAATCTAGGGAATTGTACAAAAAACAAAGGCAGCAAAGACTGGTGGCTAAAAACATGGATTCAGGAACCAGGGTGTGTGATATTACTGTAGAACTGAATCCCCTTCCCAAGACCTCAATTTCTTATCCACGAAATTCAGACAATAGTAATTCCCAACTCCCAGTGATGTATGGGAGATCTAAGTTTACTAAAGAATTAAATGTGTTCATAATATTTAAAAATGCATAGAGGAGTGCCTGCCACATAGCTTTGGATGTTGAGATGGTTAAGTTTGTCAGTGTGACACAACCTAGTATTATCTGGGAAGAGAATCTTAATGAAGAGTTGGTTATGTTGGGTTGGCCTATGGGCATATTTATGGAGGCATGGTCTTAGTTAAATTAGTTGGTATTTAAAGTATCAGCCCACTATGGGCAGCACCATTCCTTAGGCAGGTCTTGACCTGTGTAAGAGTGGAGGAACTGAGCTGATCACAAGCAAGCACATAATTATTCATTCACTTATTTCTCTGCTTTTGACTGTGGATGTGATAGGACTAGCTATTTTAAGTTCCTGCTACCTTGACTTCCCAGCTATCATGTATTATAACCTGGCATTGTGAATAAAAACAAACCCTTTCTCCCCTAAGTTGCTTTGTGTCAGGTTATTTCTCACAGCAACCAAAATGAAACTAGAATGGATAGGGAATGTAACATCTTAAAAAGTAACATTGCCAGGCCTGGACACTGTGGTTGGTTCTATGATGGTCATGGTCTTTAGTTGGTTCCCACACGGGCATGAAAAGACAGAGAAAGATCTCTGATACGTTCTGCCCCCAGAGAGGTTCCATTCTGAATTCTGACAAATTCTTGCAAGCAGGACCCAGAACAAATAGAGCTGACAAGAAGCTCCGCCCTATGCCTGCGTTGGAAACAAGATCCTCTCCTTGGAATCCCTCTCAGCTCAGAGACTCATACATCACTAAATGCGGCCCCTCCTGGACACCCTAACCAAGTCAGGGTCCCAAACAGATCACAGTCATGTTGAGGGTGAAGGGAGTGGGGAGGGGGCACCAGCAGGTGGTAAGAAAAAAAGAAAGACTACGCCAGAGGAAACCAAACACATCAGGAAAAAAAAAAGTAGAAAAGCCAAAGAAAGTACAAGGAAACTTTTTTGTGTCTCTCTATTTTTGGCCAAGTTGGGGGAAAAAATAAGCACAGGAGAATGAGACAGAGCCAGTGGAGGGACAAAGACAAGCGTGGATCTGCAGAAACACGCTAATTACCTCACCCTCCTCCTGTGTGGGGCTGCAGGCAGAGCCCAGGAGCCTAATCATGATTTCATCTCGCAGTCTTTCTTCCACCTCTGTATTTTCTTACAAAGTCCACTGCGATTCTATTTTGCTTTAGGAAGTAGAAACAGGATCTATCTTTAGGACGCTGAAATGCCAACTGGGCTCAGATGAGCATCACTGGGAGTAAAGGAGAGTTGCTGTGACCAGGACAAATATCAAATCACAAATATTTGAAATTCTTCCCCTCTGTGCCCTGAGGAGAGAAGAGTCTTTGTTTGCTGAACTGGCTCCCAGAACCACTTGGCCCCTGTCCTGCAGCATGGGACGTTAGATGGGGGAGGAGAAGGAAGGCAAAATATTAGTCAAGTGCCTACTATGTATCAGGCCTTCTGTTAGATGCTAGAAAACTGAACACCACAGCTCGATGTCTATAGGAAGCCCATATTTTTTATTTTTAAATATCTATTAAATAATTCCCATTTCATCCATATCCAAGGTCTTGGCAACCAAGATTCACTTCCCAGCTCTATGCATCTATTTTAGGCACTCATATAAGTTAAGTGTGTGTATACAGTAACCTCTCTTTCCTGTGATTAGCTTGTTTCACTCAGCGTAGTGTTCTCAAGGTTCATCCAAATCCTAATATGTAGGAATTTCCTTCTCTGAATGATTTAGCATCCTACATATGCCTACATATGTAATGTTTACTTCTCCATTCTTCTATTGAGGAACAGAGGGAGCTTCCACCTCTTGGCTATTGTACATAATGTTGCTAAGAACACAGGCATACAACATCTCTTAAAGGTTCCTCTTCCTTTTCCTCTTCCTCCTCTTCCTCCTCTTCCTCCTCTTCTTCCTCCTCTTCCTCCTCCTCCTCCTCTTTCTTCTCCTCCTTCTCCTCTTTCTCCTTCTCCTTCTCTTCTTCCTCCTCCTAACTCTTCCTCCTGATCAGATCTTATTACGTATCCTATACTGGCCTCAGTTCACAATCCTCCTGCTTCAACATAAATTTGTATTTCTGATCTATGTATTGCCCTAAGTCTTAGAACACTTGTTCTAAGCACAAAGCAATGACTGCTGTATTAGCCTATTTTGCATTGCTATAACAAAATACACAAGGCTGGGTCCCTTTAAGAAAAAAGGAGATTCATGTCAATTTTAGTTCTGAGAATCAAAGATCTTGCTGCCATACTTGCAAAGTTGTACAAAACATCATATGACAAGAGACAAGATATGTGCATGTTTTCTGGTTGTTCTCTTCATATAAAGCCACCATACCCTCTTTAGTCACTCCATCTTGGGAAGCCTCATCTTGATTACCTGCCAAAAGTCTCCATCTTGAAGCACTCTGGCCATGGTCATGTGAGCCACCACGCCCAGCTAAACTGACCCTAATTTTGAAAACAATTGTATTTTACTTTTAATTGTGTGAGTAGGAGTGAGTATACACATGTGTATGTGAGTGTAGTGCCCAAGTCAGCCGAAGAGAGTTGGAATTTTAAGCAGTTGTGAGTGCCTGCACTGCGTGCTAGGAAGTGAACTCAGGTCCTCTGCAAGAGCAGTGCTTGGCTCTCAACAACTGACCCTAAACCAACATTCTTTTAAGAAGTATATCCTATTGTATGTTTGATATTACCCATAGGTCCAGTTCAATTTTTTTATTATTATTACTTCATGTGCGTGGGTGCTTTGTCTGCATGTATGCTTGTGTGCTGCATATATGCAAAGGGCTTGAAAAGACCAGAAGAGATCAGATCCCTTCGAACTGGAGTTATAGGCAGTTGTAAGCAGCCATGTTGGTGCTGGGAATCAAACCCAGGTCCTCTGGAAGACTAGCAAGTGCTCTTAATTGCTGAGTCACCTCTTCAGCTCACCACCTCAGTTTTTAATCTCACAGAGACCTGTGCTACATATCCTTGTAGGCCTACTTCCTGTACAGTGTGAGCACACAGTAGGAATTCAAAAACCATTTGTTAAACAGAATATTTTTATACTTCTTAGTCACCACTGTTGCAGCTGTCTGCTTTACATATTCTAATAAATGAGTTTTGCAATGTTAATGACTGCTATTTTGATTATATTTACATACTAAGTTTATATAAGAAGAGTCGTACAAAAAAATATCTAGGCTTCAATCAAAATTCACGTTCTGGATGAAATGCCACTGACAATTCCTTCCCACCCTTGCTGAAAACCGGCACCTGCCACCTCACTCCTTTCTTCTCTCTCTTTTGTTCCTTAGGTCACGATACTGCCAAGACCTAGAGGACACTCATCAGAGGTCTCCTTGGTCCATGGGGACTTGGCTGAATGAAACCAGGCATGCACTTGAAATGTGGTTGGCTCAGCTTAAAACCCTTTCACAGAGCATTGTTTTCTTCAAGGCACAGGATGAACAAGGCCAAACCCCATGTCTGGAAGAACTCACAGAACTGTCGCTCTGCCTGGTCCTTCTCCACTACAATTAAGCAAGAGGCCTTAGTTTTTCTCAACCGTAGAAAATAGCATTTATCACTGTTCTCCATTAGCTGGATGACGAACACAACACCAACTACAGTGTTCAGAAAGCACTGAGAAAACTCTGAGAGGCCACATTAGTTTCTTTCCTGTTGCTGTGATAAAATACCACAGCTGTAAGTAACTCAGAGAAGAAAGAGTTGATTTTGGCTTCGAGTTCCAGAGGGATAGGAGTCTCTTCGTGGCTAGGAGGGGGTAGAAGTTGAAGGATCACTTTTCAATCACATGAAAGAGTGGGGAAAGGAAGGGGGAGGGGGAGGTGAGAGAGGGATTGGAAGGGGAGGGAGGAGAAGGGAGAGGGGAGAGAGGGAGGGGAAGGGGAGAGTACACACTAGCCAAAAATAGGGTGAGGCTGTGAATTCTCAAAGCTCATCCACAGTGATGATGTAATTCTTCCAGCAAGGCCACACACCACCCCAGATGGTGTCACCAAACTGGAGATCCAAATGTTTAAGTACATGAGCCTATGGGGGACATCCTCATTCAAACCATCATAGCAGCAACACCGTATCTGGTGATAATTACTGTAGTAACAACAGTGGCTGAAACCACCTCTGTATTCCTTTTCTAGATGCATGGTATACTTCAGAGTTTTGTGCAAGATAGCATCGCTGTACCTAAGCCTTGAAGGCTCTTGCTCAGCTCCAAACATAAAGCAGCAGCTGTTGTATTTGCCTTACCGTAGCAAAGTGTACAAGGCTAAGTCAATTTCTAAAGAATAAAAGTTCATTTAGTTTAGGGTTCAAGTATTTCTGGAGCTTGAAGAGCCTGTACCTGATGATGACCTTCTTACCATCAGACTCTCAGAATAGCACAGGATATCCCATAGCAAGACATGAGGGGGTGTGTGTGTTGTCTGTCTGTTCTGTTTTTTCTCCTTATAAAGCCACCAGAATTAGTTATTGGGCTCCACAGTGATAACTATATCTAATCCCAGTCAAAAGCTCTATTTGTAAGCATTAGTTAGATCACATTTCTACTCTGTTAATATCTTAAAATGAGGATTAAATTTCGACACGCAATTCCATAGAGGATACATGCCAACTATATCCAGATCGTAACAGTTACTAAAATACAAAAGAAAAAACTGGTCCAATATATAAAACTGTCCCATTGGTTGGAAATGCAAAGCAAAGACAGGATCCTGGTTGTTCTGAGCTAGCAGAGGATACTAGAGGAGAATGAGGGGAAGCCAGCATCAGCATTTATCATTGCAGGCTAGACCAAGAGCCCCTACCCATACACACAGACTATCTTGTTAAAGAGCCCAGAACATTGCCCAAAGTCTGCTGATGAGCCTTACATCAGGGAATACACAAGACAGAAAATTACAATCAACACATCTCTGTGATTGCATCTGTCTGCTCTCCCAGCATGGAAAAGGAACTATTAATTTTCCTTATTTGGATATTGTAACTGTCTATGCAGAAAATCAAACAGGGCTGGAACACCTGTAATGCTAACCCTCAGGAGGCTGAGACAGAAGAATCGAGAATTTGAGGCCATCCTAGGCTAACATAACAATATTCAATCTCAGTGGCCCTCTCCTCAGATTCAACAGGTTCTACAGAAACATAAACCATTAAATATTAAAGATATTCATGAATCAGAATATTTGTCATCATGAGGAATTAGGTCTCCCTAAGCTAATGTACACTTTCAATTCATACTCAAAAAAAAAATTCCCAATCTGATTGGAAACATGGAACAATAATCACAAAGTTTACATCAAAAATAAAATCTCATGGTAGATAAGATGGCTCAATGGGTTAAGGCACTTGTTCCAAAGCCTGATAACATGAGGGTGATCTGTAGGACCAACATAGTAAAAAAAGAAAAACATCTCCCACAAACTGTCCTCTGACCTCCATACTACACACACGCACACACACACACACACACACACACACTAAATATCATTTAAAAACAAAAGTTCAAACTGTAGCTGTAAATAATAAGACATAAAACATGAAGTGTTTTATATCTGACTTTATCAGTAAGAAATTTACTATTTCAGCTCATAGGAGAAGCAATATTGGTTACTGCAGCCACACAACGACTTCAGGACCTGGGACCTTTTCATCTTCCTGTCTAGCTAGTCTCTGTGAGTCTGCTTTCAATGTGTCTTCTTGGCTGGGAAGATGCTGCCACAGTATTAGGCGTTGTATTGTCCTCCATTTTTACACAAGGATAGGAAGGGTAAATCTATTTTTTATGTACCTTTTAAGCTGAGAAGACTCTTACTTATCCCCCCCTTAACATAATTCCCTGTAGCTCCCATTGGAAAGATATTAAACCCATGCCTATACCCATTCTGATGGGATGAATTTAGACTATACATGGTGGGGGTGGGGGTGGGGCACAGATGCCTGAGGACAGTGGAGATTCCCAGTTGGAAAGGAAAAAGAGATGCTCTCAGTTGGCCAGAGGAAGAAATGTTATTAGTTGGCTAGAAAGCCCATCAAGACAGTCAAGCAATTGAAGAAAAATAATAAGTCTTGACATTGTTCTACCTAATATCAAATTTTAAAGTCTGAGATGGCACAAAAAGCCAGATTTGGAAAAATAAATTGTTGAATAGGTATGTGTTGAAACAATTGTATATGTGTGTACTCTTTTACCTCATAACAGCTTAATGATTGAAATATTTAAGTGTGAACAGTAAAGTTATATATTCCCTGTAGATTATCTTTACACACTTGGGTGGGAAAAGATTAAATAAAGCACAAAAGTATAAAACATAAAAGACAGTGTTATTGTAGTTCGACAGTTCAAAATAAAAGGATGTCATTACTAAAGTAAATAAGGTTAATTTAGGAGATATTTTCCCGGATGTATAACTATCCAAGTGCTATGGTTTTAAAACTTACACTAATCTTTTTTTTTTTTTGGTTTTTCAAGACAGGGTTTCTCTGTGTAGCCCTGGCTGTCATGGAACCCACTCTGTAGACCAGGATGGCCTCCAACTCAGAAATTCGCCTGCCTCTGCCTCTCAAGTGCTGGGATTAAAGGCATGTGCCACCACTATCCAGCAGAGAAATTTTAAAAAACAGATTTGAATAGGCAAATTCCAGAAGAGGACACCTAAAGACCAAGCACACAAGACCAACTACTATCAATAGAAACGATGGTAAAACAAAGCTTAAAAGTCACCACTTCTTATCTCTAAATTGGCAACAAAAAAATTTAATTCTGAAAATATTTGATGTTTAAAAAAAATGTAGAGAAACAGAACTCTTGGGAAGCCAAAATCAAAATGTATATGAAAATCAATGCTGAGACAGAGAAGCCCTAACTAGTCGGTCCACTGTCTGGGTTAGTGAAACTCCGCAAAGGGTGGTTCTGCACCCCAGGAAACACCTGCCAATGCTTGAAGGCAACTCGTATTGTCACACACAGGAAGCAGGGGTGCTTCAGGGATCTAGTGGGAGGAGGTGAGGGATTCTGATTGACAGTTCCCTGCCATCGAAGAATCACACACATCCCCCACCCTACCCTCTCTCCGCCCCATGTCAGTAACATCAGAGTACAGCAACTCTGGCTTGGCAAACCTCTGCATCACGTGCCTGGGAGACTGGTATGCAAATGTTAATTGCAGCATTGTTTGCTAGAGCAAATAACAAACTAAAAATAACACACAAGTCCTTAAAGAAAGAGAATAGAGAGTAACCTGTAGATAGTAAAAGGAGGCTCGATTTTACAGCAGTTGTAAAAATTGAGTTTATTTTTTGGGTTGCAATGTGAAACCCAAGAGCTAATGATGAATAAAAAAAATACATGGTGATGGGTGATGACATATTTTAATGCTCTACAAACAAAGCAATGCTATGTTTTGCTTATCAATAGATCTGAAATAATGCAAGTATAAACGCATACACAGCAATGACATGGTTTATAACAACTTCAAAATTAAAGTTACTTCTGGGGAGCGAGGGAAGGAGGAAAGACATTAGGAATGAAAGGACCTCCAGCAATGCTTACAGACTTTTTGCAAGAGACCCACAAGCAATTCAAATATGAAGATCTGTTCGGGTGGGTGTTTTAAGTGCAGATGTCTGATAAAGCATTTTCTGTTTGTTTGAAATGTTTCATAATGAAGATATATTTAAACGTTTTAGGAGCTACATTTGCAAAACGGAGATTTTTGTTTGTGTGTGTGTGTGTGTGTGTGTGTGTGTGACTCAGGGGCTGAAAGCTGGGTTAGAGAGTCTGGGCTTCTGGAAGAACCTGTCATCCCACAGGCAGTCCAAGAAAGAGAAGTGAGCCCCAGGCAAAGCATAGCATGCTTGTGCAAAGACCCTCTCCCAGGGCTGCTTGGCTTGCAGAAAACTGGCTTTGCTGCAGACTGGGGCTCTGCAGCCGAACCACTGTCCATGGTCCTATTCTGCCCTGGTGGAATTCAGAAGCAAGCCCAACTTTGCTTTGCAGGAAGACATAGAAGTGTCTAGATAGAGCTGGGAAGCTGAGAGAAGGGTAATGTGCACACAGCTGGCTTGAATATTTGGACAGAAGCCCCTACTACCTACAGCAAATGTCACTAGCAGACAGATGTCTGTCTGGAAGGCCCTTCTCTGTGGCTAAAGGACAGCTTCCCACAGTGAATGCACTGAGGCCTACCCAGTGAGGCGGCTGTCATCTTCCCAGCATCTCACATTTACAGCCGTGAGCATCTCTGTTCCGATGCTGCTCACTGTTTCTTTCCTGGAAGACTGTCAATATTCATTTCTGCTTCTGCAGAAATACATAGAGGCTAGCAAGTCCGCCGGAAGGCTCAGGGTCTATTAGCCAATAGTTTGTCCTAAGTCAGTGGGTCTAAATGAAAGGCAAGAGGAACTCAACCAGGAAATATATTTCATAGGCATCCTAGACTAATTGCCCATCTTTTTAAAAAAAAAGAAAGAAAGAATGAAAGAACATTTCCTGGGATCCCAGGAGGTGTCTGGCATCACACAAAGTGATCTGAGCATGAAAGTGCAGAATACAATGTTTGGGAACACAGTGTTCCTTGGGGACTTAAAATTAATGCAGATCCAAAACAGTGCTTAACAAATACAAGAACTGGTTGGGATAAACAGGGAAAGACAAAGTGAAAGGCATAGGGCCCATCCCTCACCCCAGTGATAAGGGGAGAATAAGAAAGCAGAATATGGCAAGCCAATGGACCTGAGGAGAACAGACTCACTGGATGGACAGAGCACAAAGATATTTACCCTGTAAAGCCATTTTTTTAAAGATTTGATTACTTGTACATACACACACACACACACACACACACACACACACAATCAATAGCCATTTCTGAAAAGCTAGTGGCAAAAAAAAAATCACCCCTACCAAATAAAATCCCTCAACAGCCCATGCTTGTTATTTTCTGTAGATGGAGTCAAAACCATCCAGAATACAGGAAAAGTGTTTGTTGGGCGGGGTGGGGGGGGGAGAAACATGTGTCAACAGACATAATGACCAGAACTGAGACTGCAGCCCTGGGTAAGAGCTTTAATGGAGGCAGATGAAATTGGACTGTGGACGCTGATTTTTATCAACAACAAGAAGCTGTGCTAAAAGCTCATTTTGGCGTACTTTAGGCTCCTTGGTAAGTTGGTGAGGAATTTTCACTAGGCTATTTGTTATGTAATGGGGGAGATGCAGCCATACACGAACGCTGTGCCACAAGGGTGAGAAAGCAGCTTAACAGAAATAAGTTCTCTGGGACAGTCTTCCCACCAAGCTGAGAGAAGGACCCTGGAAACATAGGGGCCTTTCTGGTCCTCCGATTGAGCTCTCTACCACAGCAGACTGACTGTGTTTTTTGTTTTAACTTCAACCTTGCCAAGCTGACTGTACTAGGGGAGTCAGTTTTTAAGGGATTCAGTTTTTTTTAATGTATTTTTTTTATTTTTTAATTATGTGAGTGTGAATGTGTGCTCATTATGTGCATGTGTGTGTGCATGTGTATGTATGCATGCATGCATGCATGCATGTATGTATGTATGTATGTGTAGGTATGTACAGGTAGATACATGCACCCAGGGAAACTTGGAGATGATGTTACAGGTAGTTGTAAGCTGAACTTGGGGCTTCTGTAAGAGCCGTGTGTGCTCTGAACCACTGAGCCATCTCTCCAGCCCCCAAGAGTAAGTTGCATACACCAATGCCCAGTTTCTAATTTGGGGACTCCACGGCCACTGCAATTTGCTCACCTTGACATCCACAGGTTTGTTGTAGTATTAGAGTCATACGTTACATGTTTCTCTCTATAGATTAAAAGGTCTAGAACTCTGATTCTGTTGTAGAAAGTAAAGTGATGGAAAGTTACTTCCATCTAAATATCTAAAGAGCGTCTCAAAACTGACATGGTCAAAGGAGGATTCTTGTTTGTTTCTTAAGCTTCTTGTATCAGATAAAATAATGAGCTGAAAGGGAGGTTAACCTTTAAGTTGTCTTTGATAAACAAGATGCTTCGGTGGAATGAAGGTGAGTGGGTAAAGTCCTTATCTAGCGTGCACAAAACCCTGGCTTCAGTCCACAGCACTGCATATGACCAGGACAGTGACAGTGCGTGTAATCCTAGCACCACAGAGCTGAAGGCAAGAGGATCCACGGTGTTTGTTCATCTTCAGTCTTCCAGTACAGGGCAAGTCTGAGGCTAGCCTGGGGTTATGTAAGACTACAGATCGATAGACGATTAATGGTATTGCTTCAACCACTCAACTATACTAATTAGGACCCAGACATTCTTTCTACCATGCCACTCTTAACATGCTGGTCTTTAATCTTCATGCCTTTTGTCTTAAAAAAAAAATCAGGATGTCTACCCCAGTTCCAACAATTGGGATGGAACTCCAGACAGCTACATGTATCCCCAAAGGTTTTCACTCAGACCTCATTAGCTAGGAATAAGACTCCCTTAGCTGTAAAAGGAGATGGGGAAATTGAGCATCTATCAAGAGGGAATGGGATTTTTATGACTGAATCATACCATCCTGAGTCATCACTTGGGGCTCCATGTATTGTCTTTCTAAACAAGCATGGGTTCGTCAGTGAGGAGGGAGGGGGGGATAACTACTAGGGAGGACAGAACAGGCTCTGACCCTCACTCCCAGAAGAAGGCTTCGAGTCCCTGCAGCTGGAGTTATGGATAATTGTGAGCTACCAGATCTGGGTACTGGGAACAAAACCCAGGTCCTCCAGAAGCTCAGCAAGTGTTGTGTCACCACTCCATGCCCAAGGATGGCTTACTCTCACGTAGCTCTCACTGTGAATGTGATTAACTGCTTGAGTTCCTGTCTTGACTTCCCCAAAATGATGGGCATGGAATTGTAAGCCAAATAAATCCATTCCTCCTTGATGCTGTGTTTGTCTCAGCAACAGAAATGGATGTCTCCTCACATAGCATGTAATGAACAGTAAGGCTCCCTGTGTTCCAGTGAGTAGGGACATCATCTGTGTGTTTACTGCTGTGTTCCTGGTACCTAAATGATGACACATGTTAAGGTCTCACAGGTATTTCTGAGTGAATGAATGAATGAATGAATGAATGATTGGACAGATTTTAAAGTGCAAACTCCAGGACTAAAAATAACATCTGTAATATATTATCAGCATCCTTGGAGTGATCCATTATAGAGAAAAATAGCACAGCTAAACGACAAAATGTGTCTTGCTCTAAGAGATCGCAACAAACATCATTAACTGCGGCACTGATCCTGGCCCTGCCTCTTTCTCTGAGTCCTCCTTTGAAAGTGGCAAACATCACTTGCACTCTGAGCTGTTACTCTCTCTGTGCTGTTAGTACACGTCTTCTAAGGCAGCTGAACTTTCTCCCTGTCAGATAGCATGACGGCCGATTTTCTCGACATTTTCTGACTGCCTGGGAGAAGGAGAAAAACACATCTGGGAAATGTCCTCCTTCCCTGCATTTTTGGCTACTATTTCAAGAAGAGGAAAGCCTAAATGTCCTTGAGGGAAGATGGAAATATTCAGCCTCTGAAATGGTTTCCCTTTTCCTTACATTTTCATATTTTTACATATGTTCTTTCTAAAGGCCAAAGCTATCTCCTCTTACCTTTAAAAAAAATATTTCTCCTCTCCTTTAGAGGATGTCTTGTTTTTTAAAATTATTTAAGATTTATTTGTTTATTCTATGTATATGAGTGCTCTATCTGCGTGTATACCTACATGCCAGACTGGAATTGAACTTAGGACTTCTGGAAGAGCAGCTAGTGCTCCGAACCACTGGGCCGTATCTCCTCTTTCTTAACCAAAATGTTAAAAAAAATTTCACTGACTAGTTCTTCCAGTTCTTTGTTGGCAAGACCAACAAAATGAATATGGCCCTTTCTTCTGTTTCTCTGTGATCTCAGTCCTTTCCTGGCTTTCTCATCTCTAAGATGGCCTACTATGGGCTCAGATGTTTAGATCAGCAGTCAGCAGGGCCCACAACCCAGGCAGCACTACAGACCTCTAGTTTACCTGAAGGCAACAGCACGAGGAAACTAAAATGGGTGATACCCACATCCACACTAGGGAAACAACATCCTAGTAAAGCTTACTCAGATTTCCAAACCGCACATATATTTAGAAAAAAAATCACCAAGTATCACTCATAAATCTCAAGAATGTGCGCAAATGCTCACACAAAAACCCTTTATGTTTGAACTTCTAGGATTGCTCATAGAACATAATAAATGGGCTGGAGCTGGATTCCAGGGTTAGGACTCTTGTACATGTGTAAGGCTCTGGGTTCAATTCCCAGTACCATAAACAACAAACAAATCCATGAAAATAAAAGAATCACCATATTCAAAGACCTCCAGTGAATCTATTAAAAATAGGAATAAACTATTGCTCTGGTTTCATTAAAATCTTAGCCCTTGCCCCTTCTTTACCAGCCACAGCTGTTCTCCTCCATCACTAGAAACCCTGCCCCAACCCTAGCCCAGTCTCCACCTCTCAGAAATCCACGAGCCCTTGAAACACAGTGTGTTTAGAAATAGGCCAAATACGTATGCATTTAAAAATAACATCTACATATATATTTTTAAACTAAACAATGAAAGGAATGAAATAAAAATTGTAAAACTAAGTTCTTTGACTCTGCCCCATCAAGAGCCTGTTTCTAGCCTGTATCTCAAGTTAACCGGATAACTGCTTCACTACAATTTTAGTCCCAACTGAATTCCCTTGAACCAGTGGAGACCATCCAGGTGGGCCTGGACAAATCAAGTGAGTACTTTAAAGGAACCATTTTCCTCAGCTGGCAGAAGAGGAAGCTGAGAAGATTCTACAAGGGCAGGGGTTGGGGGCTGCGAAGACGTGAGGACGCTCGCTGGCCATGAAGATGGAGCAATCAAGGAAGTCGGAATGCCAGAGTCTCTAAATTCTAGAAACAGCTCATATTACAAGCAGTTTTTCATCCCCAAGGCATCCAGATGAAAGCCAAGCCTAATTGATACTTTGTTTTTCACCTTCAGGACCTAAAGCCAAGAATCCAACCAAGGCCACTTCGACTCCTAAGACCTATGGAATAATGAGACACACTGAATACCTGGGGGGTTGTTCCAGTCTCTCTAACCTGTGGGAATTTGTCCTACAGCAGTAGAAAACAAATAAGCTCATTCTCCAGCCTGAAATAAAGACAACACTATTTGGCTATTCCGAATCTAAATTGTAGACTAGAACAAGGAAGTAGGCTTCAGACGTGAAAAGGACGTTGGACTAGGACAGGGAAGTTGGCTCAGATACTTTGGTCATCCTGGTAAGCCCTTAGAAACAGTGATCATGGAAGTGTTCACGGAATTTTGTTTATTGCCTTGTCTATTCTTGAGTATTTGTGTTTATTGTCGTGCTTGTTCCTTGACTATTTGCATCTATTCTATTGCTAGTTCCTCAACCTAGAACTGACCTTAATACTTGCATGTAATTAAAATGGCATAAAAGCAAAAAGGAGGAGGGGGGATGGGATGGAGGGCTCTAGGGAGGGGAAATGGGGAAAGGGGATGGCATCTGAAATGTAAATATGCAAATAAATGTAAATAAAATATTCAAGAAGAAAAAGAAAGGTTCCAAAGTCAATGTTAAGCTTTAATGGGCATGTTGTACCTTTGACCAAAAAGAAATGTACCAAGTTTTTGCTGAGTGCTATGATGCTCGTACCAGATGCAACACCCACAGAAGTTCAGTCAAGAACCCTTTTTGCTTTGTCATACTTCTTGCAGTCAGTTGCAAGACAGACTAACTTTAGAAGCCATCTCACAAGGGTAGGGGGCCTAAGATTGCTGCTTCAGGGAGGACATGATCTGACCTGCAGCGTTTCTAATTCACAAAACAGTCCGCTGAATTTATTGGTGCGGTACCGGATCTTGCATCTACTTTTCAAATTCAGAGATTTTTTTTTCTTCTTAAGCTGTATTTCCCCTCCTGAAAAATGACCTTCTCCTTGGAAAATTCTGCTGAAATCTGGCAAGCTATTTCTGATCTTGAGAAAAATCGCGAGAGAAGAGGCAAGGGGGATCTTACACGTGTTAATAACACTGACCCCTGAGATGAAAGAAAGACTCGAAGCAGGTCACAAACACGCTAAGCACATATTCCTAACTAGATGAAGAAGGGAGTGGTAATGGACCTGCCAGCCCTGATTTCTCCTGCAGAAAAGGAGAGGTAACCATGGACACTCTGATGAGCTCAATTCAAGAGCAGATGTAGCTTAAACAAAGCTATTCGGGGAAGAGAAAAGGGTGGCAGTTAAAGAAGCAGAGAGGCTGTATCCAGAGTGAGAGCACTTTGATTCAGGAGTGAGCTTTCCAAACAGGAAGAGCTGGCTGAAAAGTTTGGGGGTTGAAACTAGCATGGTCCTAGACAAGTGAGTAAAATTCCCCAAGTAGAGGTTTACTCAGGCCAAGTCAGGGTAAGTTTTTAATGTTCTCAGCATGAGGCCTGGGATGTGGAACATTGAGTTAATGATGGCTGTGCCAGGAACAAGCAAACCCATTCCCTATGCTTGCTCCAGAGTTCCCAGTCATCATCTCTATTAGAACAGATACAGTCCTGCTGGCTAGATCCAAGCCTTCTGTTCAAAACTAAAGACAAGAAACCAGAGTCTGACCCAGAAGCTCACAGCAAGGGATGGGAGTACCTAGTAGGCCCACAAGAGGAAGGACTTATAGGTAACCACCCACAAATAAAGATTTCATTCTAAAACAATCCTATTTTCTGGTCCCATCAGTTGACAATGACTTGGCCATTGAAGATGCTATTTTTCCAACATGGTTCACTTTCTTGGCTCTCCTAAGTCATTAATAATGACCACGTTTTCCCAAATGTGGAAATCCCCATAGCTCAGATACCACTACTTTCTGGCCAACCCTCCTTTCCTGAGAAACTTCCACAGCACAAAAATATTTTTGTTTTCCCCATAGGGAAATTTTCCTCACTCTTTTTACTCTTCCCCCTTTAAAATCTTCTGGCAATTTCCAGGAACGCACGTAAAGTCATCATTACTTAGATCACTGGACAGCCGTCAAGATATCCTACATCTCATATGACGAGAAGGAATACAAACTTCAGATTTCACATTAATAAACTCAGTCTATGAGCTGCTTTTAATCAAGGAAGGCAATATGACTGAAAGGAGCCTCCCACTCCTGCCCAAGAATATGTCTCTAGGACTTGAGTGCTTCCATTATAAATTGTGATGGCTGGAACGGTTGCTGTCCTCTAAATAAAGTAGCATTACACATAATACAATTCAACCATAGGTGAGCGTTTTACAAACACAAGCACTAAAGCAGGTCTACAATACGCAGATTAGTCAAATAGTAAAAATATTAGAAAGGAGGCTGGAGAGGTATCTCATTTGATAAAGTACGAGCCTTGAAAGCATTAGGCTCCCCAGAACTCATGTTTTAAGGTCTGGGGAAGCTGGCTGTGACAGCATGCGAATCCACAGGGCTCACTGGCACCAGCCTACCATACTTGGTAGGTTTCAGGCCAGTAAAAGACTCTATCTCAAAACAAACACTTTTTAAAAGGGATAAACAGTTTAGAAAATAAATAAATCAAGAGGGCAGAGCCTGAGGTTATAATAATACCCATGCTTGTTCTCTGGCCTCTGCACGCACGTGCCCACACAAACACACAGAATGTTACATGACTCATCCAGGTTGCCTTATTCCCGTTCTGAGCTTGTGGCACGGCTGACGACAGTAGAGGAACCCTGGAGATATTTTGTTCTTTTCAGAACATTCAAGAAGCATTTCTGTGCCAGAAACTAAATTTAGATGATGGAGAAGGGGTGAAAGAGGGATGAATCAGGCTGGGTCTGTGCCCTCCAAGTCTTCACAGCCTAGTAAAGGCATGATGTACATCCTGGTTCTCGGAGTGGGGGCTGAGGGGACCTCTTCCTCCTTTGGAGAACTCTGGTAACAGCTGGAGACATGTTTGATTATCAGAACTGGAGGGGGTTAGTGCTATTGGCACCTACAGGGTGAAGCCAGCCATGCGATAAAGCGAGACACAGACTCCCAACAACAGAGAATTATCCAGTCCTAAAGTCAATATTGTGAGGCCAAGAAACCCTGTACTAGTGGCATTAGCTAGAATAGAGGACTTATTGACCGCCAGCTTAATGGATTGATTGGTTGGTGGTGAATCACATGGTAAATGACTTTCACCCTAAAACCCTAGTGACTTTGAATTTTTAACTATAACCCACAACATCTGTTGTGTGTCTTTTGAACACATGGGTGCTCGAACCAGCAAGAGTTAAAGCAAGAGTTAAGGAGTCACCGGGCAAAATAAGTGGTAATTTAGACTGAGCTGTTAAGAAGATGAAATTTGGGATGGGGATGGAGATGGGGCTTAAGGCAGAGCGTTCACCCAGCATACTTTAGATTTAATCTCCAGCATGAGAGGGGTTAAGGACACAGAGGAACAAAATTTTTCTAGATGATGTAGTGGCACTAAATGTTAATTCAGTGAAAATGAACTGGGCATAGCCACACAACTTAGCAACACTCATTTGCCTACAGTCAAAAGAAGAGCTTTATTAAAACAATCCTGGTGGTGGCATCTTGGAAATTGCTCATTGTAGGATGGAATTACATGCCATGAAGGTGTTTTTAGATTAGCATTCAGAATGTCCCACGCTTCAGATGAGTCTGTTTCTTAAAGCACTGATCTTGAGATTATCTGTAGGGGGATGGGAACACAGGCCCTGCACCTCGTCTCATGGAGTGCCATGAGTGGGCAAGAAGTGACCTCTCCCACTCCAAACCCTTGCCACCTGACAGGCAGGAGGTCATGAGATTAAAAGTGTTGTTCCTGCCCCTTGCCAGCTGCAGCATTGGGTAAACTAGCCGGGGACAGGCTGGAGAGCTCACCCTGGTGGTGTGGGTACAGAGCTGGTGGGCTGACCAGCTCAGCTGTCACCCAGGCCCAGATCCCTGGCTTTGAGTTGTCCCACCTCAACACCTATCCCATCTGTGAACTGCTGGAGTGAGTGAAGGGGCTGGTCCTGCAGATCCAAAACTGCAGCATCTCCATGACACAGGGGAACAACAGGACATCTGAGAGGAGTCTTGGTGAGAATCCAGTATTGTAGCAGAAGCCAGAGGCCTCGAACCAGACCAATGACTCATTGCAATGACCATTTGTGGGTAAAAAAGTGTAGACAAAAGGATATACTGTGTGACATATTGTAACACACTACAGCTTCCATGATGAGATGTTTTTCTTTGGTATTTTTCTTTTTGTTTTTCTTTCTTTCTTTTTTTTGTGGGGAGTCGCAAAGGCAGAGGGTAGATACGAAGGGTCAGGGGCATGAGTGCGAGTGGGGTGCATGCTGTGAAATTATAGAGACTTGATAAAAAGGTTTTAAAGGGTGGGATTATTATTCGATGAATTTAAAAGAACAAGGGAGTAGGATTTTGAAGTGGGGCCTTATCATTTTATGTATGCTGTGACTGCTGTTCCTCATGCACAGTAACAAATAAAGCAGAGCACTAGTTGTGTAGTATGCACCAACTGTATTCACTTTGTTTGTATAGTATGCACCAGGTGTATTCACTTTGTTTACTAGCTTCACGTAAGGTCACGAAGGACAGAGACGACCTAAAAGAACAAGAACTCTCCCTTCATTTCTTCTCTCCATTCTCTCTCCCTTCTTTCTGTTCTCCCCTCTCTTCCATTCCTCCTGTTTCTTTTTCAAATTATTATTTTTTCTAATTTTGTGTATTTATTATGCATGTATGGATGTTTTACCTGCACATACATCTATATATCACATAGAGAGGTTAGATACCCTAGGAGTAGACGTGCAGGTGACTGCAAGCCACCACATAGGTTCTGAGAATTGAACCCAGGTCCTTTGGAAAAGCAGCCAGTATTCTTAACTGCTGGATCACCTCTCCAGCTTCTCCTTTTAAAATTAAACTTAAATCATTTTGAGTTTTGTTTTGTTTTGTTTTATTTTTCAAGACAAAATTTCTGCGTAGCAGCCCTGGTTGTTCTGGAACTCACTTTGTAGACCAGGCTAGTCTCAAACTCACAGAGATCTCCTTGCCTTTCCTCCCTGAATACTGGGATTAAAGGCATGCACCACCACACCAGGCTTATTTCAGGCTTATTGCCACAGAGTCTCACACTGTAGCGTTTTTTTCTGGAACTATGTAGCCCAGGCTGGCCTATAACATATGGCAGAACTCCTACCTCACCCTCCCAAGTGCTGAATTACAGACTTGTGCTGCCATGTCAAAAAGAGATTTAGTTTGGCTCATGGTTTTGGAGGACTTCAGGCTATTGTGGAAGGGAGGGTACAGAAGAGGATTTAGGTTTGTGGCAACAGGAGCATCTAGAAGAGATAATTCACATCTGTTGCTAGGAAACAAAGAACATGATAAAACTAGGGACCAGGCTGTAACTTTCAAAGGCTCACTCCAAAAGGCCTACTTCCAGGAGCTAAGCCTCTTTCCTAATGGTTCTACAACTTTAATAGTGCCACTAGTTAAGAGACATGCAGATGATGAGCCCGTGTGTGTGTGTGTGTGTGTGTGTGTGTGCATGTGTGTGTATTGGGGGGGGTGTTCAGATTCAAACTACAACACAAGTATCACTAAAAAGAGAATAGTTATATATCAGTTTTAGTTTGGTATTAATTAAAAATGAAACTATACTGCTAATTCTAAACATCAATGAAAACACAATTTACTAATATTATTTAATACATCTTTTTCAGGGAAATGGGTGAGGTGGTCTCATATTTTGATGTCAGTGAAATAAACAGCCATTGTTGTTCAAAAATCTATAACTTTGATGAAGCAATTACCTTCACCATGCTCTGTGGGTTACCCGGGAGTTACTGGCGTTCTTCTTCAGCCTATCTGACCTGTATGCAGGTTGATGAGTAAGCCAGGAAATGGCTTATGACTGTGTCATACTCATCAAATGTGACTGGAGAACTGCCACACAAATACCTGGAAAAAATCTGCCATTTGGGTTAGCAGCAATGTTCTCCGACTCTAACACGCAGTGTGGAGACCACAGGGTTCTTGGGTTTTGTAATATGAAGAAGCAAAGCTTGGGAATTTTCCAGTCAAATTTTTGCCTAATGCGGATTTAGTAAGGCATACTTAGGAGCAGAGACAGAGTGTTCTCTTTGCTTCTCATAAAGGAATAAATTAGTAAAATCACTTCAGCTCTACACAACAAAAACAAGCTTATGGGGGGGCGCCTTAATAAATAAATGGGATTTAAAAAACGAAGCACATTTTAAACACCAAAATGTTTGAAGTTTAAAAGAATACAAGCTGGGCTGGGGTAGCTCACTGGGAGAGTTTGCCTAGAGAAGCCCTAGGTTAGGAGCAGCACTCCAAAAAAGTGAACCGGACTTGGGAAATCACCTAGGATTCTCTGCAAAGTGCTATGACTGGGAGGTGGTTCAGCTGGCGACCATGAGGGTTGGAGTTCAGCTCCCTAGCACAAACACAAAGCTGGGTGTGGCAGCGTGTGCCTGTAATCCCAGGGTTGGGGACATGGAGACTTTCTGGCCAGCCAGTCCAAGTGGATCAGTGAGTTCCAGGTTCAGTGGGAGAGCATGTCCCAAAAGTTAGAGAACAACTGATGAAGGGACCCAAGGAAAACCTCTGAATTCCACACGCACGTGCACACACACACACACACACACACACTCAACACACAATGTAAATCAAGTAAATTAATAAATAAGCTTTTATTTCTACATCTGACATGACACAGAAATGTGGTTCCCCTAGTATTCGCAATGGTTATCTTTTTAAAAATGGAAATAAGAGAGTTTATTTTAGAGCCATTTTGAGTAACTATGGCCTGGGAAACAGATTTAGGTAACCTCAAATTCCATGTTCCTATGTGGAAGCAGTTTCACAAAGTTTTTATAGTTTTACAGAAAGTCATAAGTCAAGGCAAGTTTAAAATACATTGGTGGGCAAACCAGAGACATGGGTACAGTAAGACGAGGGAAGGTTTTCATGTGTACAGGATGCTCCCTGATGACATTCCTAGCTTTGGGATTGGTGGAAGGTAATGGCCTGCAAAATTAACAGGTCTCAGAAGGTTCTATCTATTAAGTCACAGGACATTAGTTCTACCAGAGGTGGGCAAGGAATAGCTGCTCCGGAGGGCGGGAAGTAGCTGGAGAAAAGGTGATCCGTCTCTGGACCTGCACTCAATGGCTCCCTTTAGGTGGTGGAATAGAGAAGGGTTTCTTATTTTCTCTGTGCTCTCTAACGTATGAATCTCTTTACAAGTCCTTAAATAATGACCACCTAAGATCCTCTCAGTTCTACTTACCTAGCCAACATCTCAGTCCAGCCTTTTCTCTTCTTAACTCATCACCCAAATCTACTTCTCAAAAACCCATTGGCACTTCCATGACTGTGGCTCATTTTACAGGAATCTCCTAGGGAGCAAAGTGAAAGGGTGGGGTAGAGGGTGGGGCGTCTGGCTGTGTTCTCAGGGCACTTGACTTCCAGGGCCTTTTTCTTCTGCTATCTGCATTTTTTGTGTGTCCATAACGAGTGGTTTGAAAATGCTGCTGAACGTCCCACATTCTTCTCCAAGGAGGATTTAGTATTTAGGAAACTTGGAGACACGCGGCTCAACTTAAGTAGTTGTTGTAAACACTGGACTATCGTTTAAGGGCGGGTACCCGCATGAAATAATCTCAGGATTTCTTTTGTGGTGTGGTGTGTTAGAGGAATAAAAAGATGATCTAGGAAGACATCTGGACAAGATGTGGATACTCAGGCTTATAAGTATAGCTCACAAATTTGCCCTTATTGTATGGACCAATGAAAGTGTTCTTAAGCCAAGTGACTCAGCTTCCTTACTTTCCTCAGGGACCCTACAGGGTTATACTTCATTGAGACTGGGTCCTGGGGAGTAACAGGATCGTCCTCCTCCTCTTCTTCCTCTTCCTCATCTTCTTCCTCTTTCTCCCCCTCTCCCTCCTCTTCTTCCCCTCTCTTTTCTCACTGAATTTACAGTGCTACATGTGCTCTGATGGTCCACCTAAAGGAAGTGAGGATGAAAAATAGGATGTGTGTTTGTCATGGGAAAGAGATGTCAAAGTCGAGCTGCATGACTAGTGGGTATGTTCTAGAAGACAGACAACCATGAGAAGGACACTTGTGTTCACCTCTTGTGTTTATCTTCAGATTCTGGGCTCTGAACTCAGCATGCTCTCCTTATGGTGCTGATGGTTCATGCTGGAAGGACAGGAGTCTCTACTGGCCACCATCCTCATTTTGTGCAGAATCGGAGGCTTCTGTGACAGTGCCAGCTCTGAGAATTGAACAGAGGAGGAGAGGTGGGTGGAAAAGTACTTTGTAGGTAATGTGGAGCTGTCCAGCAGTGAAGGAGCTGCATCAGTGAAGTCCCAGTGAATCACACTGAGTGTGGCAGCTGGGAACAAGGCTTCAGTGAGGGCATTCCTAATAATAGGGTGAGTGTGTATGCCTGCATGGATACTACTGTTTCCTCTGGCCTTAGGTAGGTTTCAGCAATCCTTCGCCTTAAAATATGAAATGAAAAGTTCTAGAAATGAGAAATTTGTAAATTTTAAATTGCATGTCATTCTGGGAAGTATGATGAAAGTTCATGGCCTTCCCTGCTGAGATATGTATTATCCCTTTGCCCAGTGTATCCTCATTGTAAGTCGATCATGAGCCACTCAGAAGCCATCTTGTTTACCGTGTTTACTTGCCATGAGATCACAGTGAGTCCTCCAAGTAACTTCTATGTGACTTACGAATGGCTTAAGGATATGCTTTAAGTGAAGAGGTGAACTTTCTTAACTCTCTAAGCAAAAAGTAGATGCTGAGGTTTCTGAGACCTACAGAAAAACAAAACAAAACAAAACAAAACAAAACAAACAAACAAACAAACACCCTCAAATCTTCTACCTACAAAATGTTGGGGGGGGGGAAGAAATCTGTGTGTCCTAGCTTTGCTATCAATCCCAAACTGCAGAAGTTATGGCTATTGCATACAATAAGTTATGATGGAAAAGAAATTGAGTAATGGATCTTGGTACTGTCTATGGTTTCAGACATCTACTGTTTACTAGAGCATATTCTGTGTATGAGAGCAGTGCTGTACCAAACATACTGTGTGTCTTCACTCAACCCACCCCAAAGCAAGGAGAGAGAGAGAGAGAGAGAGAGAGAGAGAGAGAGAGAGAGAGAGAGAGAGAGAGAGGAATGTGCAGGGAAAGAGAAAAGGAGACTTGAACATGACCAAAGGCAAAGACAGGATTATTCTACACACACACACACACACACACACACACAATCTGTAAGTGTGCTTTGTAAATGCGTTGTGCTTCAGTATTTATGTTGTGCAATCAGAAACAGTCACTTTAAGTACATCATTTTTTGAGAAAAAAGTAGCTAGTCAAAGCCTTCCCCAAGTGTATAATTTAAAAATTTAAAAATGAAGTATATGGGTCCTGTAAGACTCTCCTAGTTATTCCCCTTTCTAAGTGGCAGGTCCATTTCTTTCTGTGCATGCATACGTACCTGATAAAATCTAATAATATATTGTACAATTTATTTTTTTTTATTAAATGACTTGGGCCTAGCTATATGTGTCTCTTTCTTTTCCCAATGGAAAACCAAAATGACTGTAAATATCCTAGAGTTGGGAACAGGCAAGAAATCAGGGGTATTTCTTGTCTAGCTTTCATATCCCATGCAATTAAATATTATTCAAATTTTATAGGGATATTTAATTGATGGTAGAAAGGGAAGTTATTCTTTTGTGATTTTTAAATACTTTGAAAAACTATAAGCAAATAAATATTTTTTATTTCAAAATGGAAAATTCATTGCAGAAAATTTGGGAAGTAAAAAAAAAATGAGTACATCTCAAAATAAAAGCTTTACACAATCTTATTTCAGGCGCAATATTTTTTTTAAATTAAAAAAAATAGCACAGTAAAAATAATTTTTGGTCCAAACTGAAAATCATTGCCTACATTGATTTACTCTTCCAGTCCAGAGACCCAGGGTCTTGTGTATGTGGCCAAACTACTAAGCAACCTCCCGGTCTGTTGACATATCTGAATCATTTCCCTTAGCATCCTCTCCTCTTTGGGCCCTGTGGACAATAAGTTATCAGTGGCAGGCTAGATCCAGCCATAAGGTTGTAGACAATCCCTCAACTTCCTTTTTATAACTAGAGACCCAAGAAATCATGAAGGGGAACATGATATCACAGAATAACTTTATTTTTGTGAACTAACACTGAAGGTTCCCCACTTTGGACAGCTGTTGTCAGTCACACGCTACCCAGAACAAAACCCTACAAAAGAAGAAGTTAACTCTAGCCTTGAAAAATCCTTTTATCCTTCATGATTCTCATGCCTTTAAATTTTGTCACCTGAATGTGATATTAACATAATCGTCTGCATTTTCTGCTAATGAATGCACCTGTTTCTAAGACTTTATTTTAGCAGTTTTAATGAGCTCTTCAAAGGAGTTCGCCTGGACTTACCGCACCGCTAGGGGAAAAAAGCAGCTGTAAGCAACTAACGCTGCATTCAGAATTCGAGTCAGGGCTCTGTGAAGTTGCTAAAGTCGAGAAGGAGTATCTACCCATCTGTCTGCAGGGAAGAAAGGAAGCTGAGCTGTACCTACAGCAACTGGGAAAAGCTCTAGTGAAAGTGGCCTGGCCATGGAAGCCTCTTCATTGCTTGGCAAGAAGGTATGGGTCTCAGGCAATTCTCTAAATCTCCATTTTCTTATCTGTATATGGTGTCTACTTGTCAGGGTCACATGCCTTGTGTTGTAAGCACTCAATAATGTTAGGTTTCCCTATAACCATAATGTTTATTCTTAAAGAGATGTGATTTAGCAAAGGGCCACATATGGTTGGAATTCACTTATGTAAAATATCCAGACTGGGAACCACAGAGAAAGCAAATTGGCAGTGGCCAGGTTCCGGAAGGAGGGAGCCAGCATCAGGCAGTAACTGCTTAATGGATGCAAGGCTTCCCTTTGGGAGTGATAAAAATGTTTGGGAACTGGATACAAGGGGAAATTGTGCAATGTCACAAAGACACTATAGTTTTCTGCATTGTTGCCTTTAAAATAGTGGGTTTTGTATGTGAATTTCACCTGAAGCATAAGACAAAAGCACTCCTTTAAGTAAATAATAATAATAATAATAATAATAATAATAAATGGGACTTTAAATGGATCAAGCAAATTGTTTGATTGACTGCAGGGCCTAAGAGAATTCTTAGGTGAATAATGACTCATCAAACTTCACGTTAAGGAAGGCAAGCTGCTCTCCTCTACAGAGCTAGGAGGATGTCCTTTCAGTGCTGAATCATACCTCGCATCAGGGAGGAAGTATCTCAGGAAGACGTTACCAACCACTCGGCAGATGTTCAAATCCCTATGCAATCCTGAAAGTCACGGAGATTTTTAATCTACTATGTAGGTGCCATCACAGCAGGACAGAGATGCAACACTCCATGTAATCAAGTCTGTCTCACAATTACTCCATTTGCATTGACTGTCATCTCCCCTGGCTTGCCTTCTGCATGATCCTCTGTGTATGGACTAATAAACTACCCCAAGCCTAACTGAATAGAAAGTCAAAACTAGGTCAAGTGTTGCTTTAAAATATGCACGGAACAGGCACACGACAGATCACGAGGTGGCAGCATCTTAGGGTAATAATGCTATCCCCACCCCCTTTTCCTTCTCTCCCTCTCCTCTCCTCTGTCCAGCAGGTGAGACAGCTGTTAGGAAAATCTCCAATTCCCTTTAAAATTTTACCTCACTAATACTGAACATGAGTGGCAGTAGCTGCCTCTCAGGGCTCTTCTCTTCAGAGAATGCTGGGTAACAGTCAGTGTTAGGGACTGGTTCACCAGCCATTCACACACACACTCCTCAGTGCTGCAGAATACATTCAGGAACCAGACTCAGCTAAGGAATCATCACCAGCTAAACATGGGTTTCTCTGGAAAGGTCCTGATTTCTAGAATTCTCCAAGTCAAGCCTGGCTGGCAATGCTGTGCCCCCGCTACATTCTAAAAGAGTCTCTTTATCCAGACTGACATGGAACATCTCTGCAGAGGACTTTGAGTTCCATTCTGAGACCTCAACTTTGTAACCTGAGCTCCCCTCCAGCCACCCTCTGGCAGTGTTCAGCCAGCAGGGCACTGGCTGCATGCTGACGAAGGTCTTGCTATGCCGCACACCGTGGTCCTCAGAAAGGGCAGCATCAGCACCACCTGGATGGTCAGCATTAATTGGCAATGGAGCCTAGGTCCCACCTTCAATCTACAGCATCAGAGCCTGCAGCTTAAGCTCAGCTTCAGGAAAGCATCAGTCTAAGGGGTCATCTGCTTGAGGTTGCTTTTGCTGGCAACATGACTCACCATGTCAGGCTCCCAAGTTGTATCCGTGCATTTTTTCCATTTCAAGGTTCTACACAGATTTCCCTGCAGTGTTCCTGGGCAAGTGAGCTCTACCTTGGATGAGTTCCCACCCAGCGGGCCTCAGGATGATGGTTCTCTGAGTGGTCACACGGTTATATAGTACAGCCTCCTGCTAAACAAGCTATGCCCACCCCCTGGGTCACCCTGCCCTCCTGTTCCCACAGTTCTAGTGGTACCATGTTCATAAATTGTTGTTAAAGAAGGAAATTACCAGAAAGAAAAAAAATAAATGTCTATAAACCTGCATAGTTTAGAGCTAAAGAATATGTTAAAATTTTCCATTGTGGAAATTTCCCAGCTACTGGGCTCTTTAGATTTTTTTTTTTTTTCAGAGCTGCAAGCAAAGAATGGAAATTTCCAAACGCAGCATCGAGAGCTGCTGTTCTGCTGACTGTCTGGCTCAGCCAGGGTCATCTGCTTCTCTAAGACATCAAGGAATGCCAAGGTAGGTCTGAGAGAACACACAGGCTTCCTCTGCAGGCAGGAAGGAAGATCTTTACGCTGCCTAAGAGTTGGGAGGAGAGGAGGGGCAGCAGAGGTGACATCCCCTGTTCCCTCCCCTGAACAGGAAGTTATCCCACTTGACTTCTTTCCAGGGGCAGCTGGCTGGCAGGATTTGTGTTTTTTAAAGGCATTCCTAAGGTGGGTGGGAGATACTGAAACATGAAAGAAAGAAATCTTTCTTGGAGTCTAATTTAGAAAAGGCTACCTGGTGGATATATCATTCAATCATGTGACCTGCCCAAGTAAATCTCCCCCCTCTCTCCCCCCTCTCTCTCTGTGTCTGTGTCTCATGTAGCCCAGGCTGGCCTTGACCTTCTGACCCTCCTTCCTCCACTCTCCCAAATGCTGGAATTAAAGGCGTGTGCCATCATGCCCAGCATTAATTTTGAGTTTAGAATCTTCACGCTGTACCTCAGGAGACAGCTAAATCTCCCCATCCCCCATAAACCAAACCATCCACAAGTATCCCAGCAGGTTCTGTCCCCACCTCGGCAATAATATCAACAGGCCTGTTCCTTTCCACTGCAGCTACGTAAAAATACACTCCCGTTCACAGCTGGTCCTGCCGCCTGAGTCAACAGGCATCTAATAGTTCCCTAAGATCTGGCATGTTCCTTCCACCCACGGATGCTGTTCCTACAGAAGTCTTAACAGCAGCAAGTCCATGGAAGTTGGTGTCAGGGCGTCAGCTTCCTGCAGACACTGAAGGACACCAAGTGGCTTTGGAACAGAAGGAATATTTTCAAACCATGTGGTTTTTGTCTGACTGAAAGTTTTGTTCCTGTTTGTCACCTTCTAGGCTGTTCTTAATAAATAGGTGCTATCTATGAGTTCTGTGATCTGCCATCCCATGGTACCAAGGAAAGGACTGCAAAAGGAAGGGTCTTTGACATCCTTGTTCTTTATACTAAGCATTCGTTATGGAAACAAGTTTGATAACAGTGAAGAATTTCTGGCAAGAAGCTTTAAAAAAAAATCACACATTGGCTCCTGACTATAAACCCAACACTTGGACTGCCACAGGTTCTGGGCCAACTAGGTCTACAGGGTGGGACCCTATTGAAGAGGAACATGGGTAAAGGAGGTGGCTCAGTTGGAGAAATGCTTGCTGTACAGGCATCAGGACCTGAGACAGGATGCTAGGTATCCTTGTAAAGTCAGGCATGCATCTTCAATCCCAGTGGTAGGGAGGCAGAGAAGGGAGGATCCCTGGGGATGACGGCCAGCCAGTCTAGCCAAACTGATGAGTTCAGGATCAGAGACATTTTTGTCTCAAAAAATGGAGTGGAAAGTGGTTGTGGAAGACTTTCCATGTTTACCTCTGACCTCCTCACACATGCAGTCCGAGAACACACACACACATAAACACACACATACACACACACACACACACACACACACACACACACACACACAAGAAAGAGAGAGAGCATTAATGGGGGTAAAAGCCAGCAAATAGCTAGTGAGTAAAGGAGCTTTCTCCTATCTGTCAGTTCAGTCCCATCTATACAGAGAGTCATCAGTGGACAATTCTAATGTCACCCAGTAACAGCAGTGGGGCACAGAGTGATGAGCAAGAGTATTTTGTGTAGGTTTCTTTAGACATTAGTCCCAAAGGATGTTCAGTTCAGTCACTGATTGCATCTGGAATAATGATTTGCTTTACATCTTTAATGGGTTAAAATTGAGCCTGGTTCCCTAGTGAAATTCATCAGGTAGGGATGGGAATGTGGGTCTGGGCCTCATACGATGAGCCCTATTCTCCTCCCCCTCTGTGTCTGTCATGTGCTAGAGGATAATGGTCCCCTCAGTTGAAGAGACCGATGACTCATAGCTGTGGGTGGGGTTGAACAGACAGGTATGATGAATACATCTTTCTCCCGTGAGACCCAGAGACGACTTTTAAAAATCCGTGGTTGGGATGCTCGCTCCTCTAGAGCATGATCGATTGCTTGGGATTTCAAACACGGCCAGGTTCTGTCCCTCCAGTCTCCCTGCTGTCTGCAGAGTCACTTTGCAATGGCTCTGATCAAGAACTGGGGCTGAATTCTGGACCCTTCCAAGCCAGGTTAGTTTTCTGCCTCTCTCTGGCTCTGGCTACCAGAATGGACCAGGAGTAACTGTGCTGGGTCCAAGCTGAGCCTCAAGTGCCTACTTCACTATCTCTCTCAAACCTGCCCCTGCTGGCTGAGCATAGGCTAACCTGTAGGAGAATGAGCGAATGTGTACAGAGGGCTGAACTATCCCAGAGGATGGAATCCTAGGCCAGGGCAGTGCACTGGGGCTGACCCTTAGGCCAGGGTTTGCTGACCTTTTATCTAAAGCAATGTGTTACCCACAGAATAGTTGGAACCTTTTCCAGGATCCTAGCAGCTCCACTCAGCTTCATCTGTAATTCTGGAGGAAAAGGGGAGACAACTGGGTTTACTTCCAGTAGAAGAAGATAAGAAGAGTCTGAGGATGTGGCTTAGTAGATAGAATGCTTGCCCTAGTATACACAAAGCCCAAGACTGGAACCCCATGACCACATAAAACTGGATATGCTGGCATAGGCCTGTAATCTCAGCACTTTGGAGGCAGAAGCAGGAAGATCAGAAGTCAAGGTTATCTTTGGTTATATAGGGAATAAGAGACCAGCCTGGGCTACATAAAATCCTATCTTAATTTTGGAAAAAAGGCAAAAAAGGAAATTAAAAATGAGTGGTTGATGCAGATCAGAGACTGCACTGAGCATGTATACAGGGAACAATTAAAAGCCTCTTAGCCACTTCCTCCTCCACAGTTGTTCGGTTAATGCTACAGGCCCGAATGATCAAGCAATGTTACATTTCCCAGCCTCCAATCTCTAATACTAATTTAACAAATGCACCCTGTATGTCTCAGTAAGGATGGGGCGCCACTCGTACTTTGCCTGCTTGGAGTTCCCCGAGTGTATTGTGCTGTTTCACGCCTCCCTAACTCTGCACACAATGTTCCTTCTGCCTGGAACACTCTTAGCCCTCTTCTCTTACTGGCTAACGCCTACTCACTGATCAGAGCCGAGCTCAAGGATACTGCCTCTTGGAAGACTACCCCAGGAGCACCTCCACCTCCTCGCTCCCAACCTCCGGCCACACGCTCAGTCTCAGCACTCATTTTGCCAGCCTAACAATTAAAGCGGAAAAAAACGTTTCTATGGCGCTAGGCACTTACTGTGTGCCGACACTGTCTTATAGAATCATCTGGTTGAAAATGTCCACATCCCTGTGTCACGTTGTTGTTCCTCAAGGCAAGTGTACATTCAGAAGTACATGCTGTGAGTTCCTCCCACCTGTTGAGCAAACAAGATGCATGGTGATTTATCATAAAAACTGTATACCCACAGAGGGCACCTACTGCCATCTTCTCATTCTTGCCGTACCCGGAACAGACTCAGAACAGGCAGCAGATGAACGGAAGCAAAGAGCAAACACGAACACAGCCCAGAACACTTCGTACGCAGTGTTCACAGCTCTCCATGGGGCCAAAACTGGTCAGGAACTTTCTGAGATAGCTCTTATAATTATCATGGTGCCACGTATCAGGAATGGAAGGCGTCAAGAATTTTCTCTGGTAACTTTCCCAAGGTTGCCCAGCTAGTGTGCGATAGAGCTAGTTCCAGAGGCTGTGTTTATAACCACAGGAGGAAAGGAAGGCTGCAGTGACTCAGCAGAAATGCATTTCCATCCTCAAAGAGGAAGTCAAAGAATGAAACTCTGAAGATAGGAGTGGTCCAATGGGCGTGGCTACATACTTGGGCGTAATTGTCTACAGGCTTGCATCACATGGGCACGTAGGTGTTCAGTGTAGAGAGGTGGGTGGTTCTGATGGGACCTCCAATGGTTTTTCTGTTATCATGTTTACACAGCATGATGCCGAGCAGCCCACATACTGCAACAGGATGCTGTTTAAGGCCTACCTGACAGCAGGCAAGACCTTATGGCATAAACCCTAGGCAGGCTTACTCCAACTGACACTTTACCAACAAGCATTTAAAAGACAATCTTGGAACTGTCTCTGAGGCTGCTGAACCTGGCACAATGGCCAGCTGCTCACTGAAGCTTTGGCAGTGCCCACAGGGCCTCCTAGGCAGTGTACCTCTCAGTGAGACAGTCAAAATCAGGGACACACAGTGACTGGACCACAGCTGTCTCAGCACAGGACTGAGCTGCTGAAAAGACAAAAAGAGATACTTGGAATAGAATTTTGCTTCTGGGACAAATAAGAGCTTGGAAAAACGTTAGGTCTGAACACTGGGACATAAGAACGTGAAAATGACCAGTTCCTGCAGACCCTCCGTGTCCATAATCCCTTTCAATCCCAAATAAACAGGTCCATTCTCTGCTTCTTAGACATACTCAATCTGTGTTCTATAGGTTATATGCATCCAAGACAGCTACGAATGTGTCCTACAACATTGTAGATGCTGTTGCTGATGTTGCAATGTCAAGAGGTTGGAAACCCCTGCAGGTAACCTCCCCCTTAAAACTGGAGCCTCTCTAATGGTTTAAAGGGCTGAACAGTGACCAGGAAGATCTCCCACAGGCTTCTAGTTGTTAGTACAAAACACAACAGAAACCAGAACTCCAAATGTCTGCATGTTCCCATGTACCAGCACAAGACTGTGCCCACTGGCTTGACTCCTGCTGGGGAACTTCTCCTAGAGATAATGATGGCCTGGCTGGAAAACTTTAGAAACATCCATTTGATTTGTATTCATTTTCAGGGCACAGGGCAGAGTTTATAGCATTTTACTTTCCTATTTAAATAGCTCAACTGTTGTGTTTACAGCCTATTTTATCCAGATTGCAGATTAACAATTTAAAGTCTTCTGCTTGGCAAGCATATTTTCCCAACTGACCATAAACTCCTTGAGGGTTGAGAATCTAAGCTTTCTCCTTTGGAGTCCTGTGTACAGACAATATGGCACAGTACTTGGTGGAGGTCAGAGGGACAGAGGACAAAGTATTTGGAGGACCCCCCACCAACAGTCGCCCGAGCACACACATCATGCCCCAGCTTTGTGGCCTTCTTTGGGAGCAATTAAGTCTGAGATGAGATTTCCTCATCCTTAGATCCCTCTCTGGCCTCCCTACTTGTTGAGAAGATCAAATAAGATAATGCATGTGAAAGTATTGTGTAATCCAAGAACTGCCAGTGGCTGAAACGTAAGGAATCCTCAGAGACACACTTAGTAAGTACCTGATCGATTTTTAATGATAAGGTATTGTCTTCCCTCTTCCGTACAACCAGTCCCTTTAAGGATTTTCTTTCCTGGAATTTAATTTTATTTGAATAGTAAAGCCACTTCATGTCTTCCTGATAGTGTGTGTTTCACCCCATAGTCACCTTAAAATTTGATTGTAATCTAAGCAAACCAACCCCAAAAAGTCACAAAGCACACACTCACATCAATCACCCGCGACTCATGGGAACAAATACGTCCAGACCCCACTTCTATTTCAGAAGCTTTCTTGTGCTGCTATCAAACTGTGAAAACTGTGCCCTAAGGAGGGATTATGCATACTTTTGTGTCAAGGCACACTCTGTGGATACAGCAGTCCTAAGCCTGTATCATTGCTCTCTAAGTCCAGGCCAGCAGAGAATGTGAGAAATTTCACAGAGGCGACACTATAATTTGGCCTCTTAGAACACACCATTTATTTACAGTCTTTGTTCTGTATTTATTCTTAGCAAAGACAGCATGCTTGGCTATGACAAAGTTCTATAGGATACATTAGAAATCTTTCAAACACGGATCTATCTTACGTGCTTTTAGAAAATATTAAGTGTAGTTTTTGGATTCTTGCTCTCTTAACTAGAAAAACTAACAAACAAAAATCAAAATAAATAAGTCTTACATTACAGGGATGAGTTTACATGTGGTTCCCCATCTCATTCGGGAACCAAGTAACATGAAAATAAAGATATACGGATTTTATAAAATGGACAACTGACTCGGCTTAAGAACTGCATCTCTCTGAAACAGTTCAGTATTTATTTTCAAATGCTACTTATGAAACTATAGGAGTCTATTCTCTTCAATTCAACCAAAGTATGAGCCATTGGATTTGTGTACAGGTTTGAAGTGTGCTGTTAACATAGTGAACTTGGGCCAGTTTTGAATAATGCTGATAAATTTATTTATAAAGCCTCATTTAGGGGGCTGCCTTCCAGAGGAATTAATCAAGCTAAAGCACTTGTCTGTGTTAAATACTCCTGAAGATAGGAAAAAAAATAGCAAGTAAACAAAAAAAATTCCCAAACTTGTCATTGAACATTTAACAACTGTAAACATAAAGCCAGTCTTGTAAGCCTCTGTTTGTATTTGAGACAGTCTTACTGTGTAGCTCTGGCTAGCCTGGAACTCCCTTGGTGAACAAGACTGTTTTTAAACTTGTATCGATCTGCCCTCTATGTCTCTTTGCTGGGATTAGGGGCAGGCACTATCACCTCTGCCCTTTGTTTTTAGTACCAGAAAGGAAGCTAGGGCCTTGCATGTGCTAAGCATCCATTCGCAGCTCCAGGAGCTTTAGTTTTAGCAGATATTGTTAGTAGTCATATACTATATAGAAATACAGTTTAATGTTCAAACCTGATAGCAAGCTTATACGACTTTATTTTTGCCTAATTAATTCTATTTTCAACAGACATTTTTCTTTCTCAGTCTCAAAGCTTTCCCATGGCTCCCAAGGCTAAGAGGAAGTCAAGTTCCTTTTGCAGTCAGACCAGAAGGAAGATACCTAAGGGGAGACATGGTAGCTTTAAAATGTGCTGATTTATTAATGATTCTCTCCTTATCGCATATGGCGGTGCTGTGGGTGGAATTAGGAAGGCTGTCACTTCCAGTCTTCCTAATGGTTCTTGGTCCCTCTCTGTCCCAATGGTGTATGGGGAGTAGCAAAAACTATAGAGGTGGGCTGGAGAGATGGCTCAGTGGTTAAGAGCACTGACTGCTCTTCCAGAGGTCCTGAGTTCAATTCCCAGCAACCACATGGTGGCTCACAACCATCTGTAATGGGATCCAACGCCCTCTTCTGGTGTGTCTGAAGACAGCTACAGTGTACTTATATGAATAAAAAAAAATGAATAAATCTTTAAAAAAAAACTATAGAGGTGGGGCTGTCACACTGCAATATCAATAATAAAGGTTAGGGTTAGAGTTAGTGTCTACCAGGGAGAGATATGGTAACCCATGCATTTCAAGGTGAAAAGCTTCTTGTGCATGCAGGTTATTTACTTATTTACCCACTTCATATGTACTGCTAAATATTTTCTCAGAGTACATTTTGCCATATAGAACTATCGTTCACAGGCCTGTCAAAGTCTATACTAACTTACAGTCTAATCAAATTTATATGGTATCTAAAATAATTTAAGAAAACTAAATTAGAAGAGAGAAGTTGGGTAGAAGTTGTCTGACTTCAATAAACTTGAGTTTCTCCTTTTATTTTGTCTCTGGTAGAAACCATCACCTTTCCTAGCTAACTGGTATCATGGGAAGCATCTGGTTCACTTTTCAGATCCTTCATTGCTGCTGGGAACAAGTGTGCCGCTGTGGCATGAAGTGGAAGGTGTGACTGGGAACCAGACGAGAGAGAAAAGCCTTTCTTCACAAGCGATACACAGAAACGTAGCACCCAAAGAAAAAGATAAGTGATTTCACTGAGGAACATAAAGCTACATTTCATACGCAAGTTCCTGAAAGAGCCAAAACCGACTGTCACACAAGCCTTTCATGGAAGGTTTTCATTCCCTTAAAGAACAAACGCAAGACCAGTTGGATGGCTCAACAGGCAAAGGTGCCTGCTGCCAAGCTCGGTGACCCAAGTTCCATCCCTGGGACTCACCCAGCCAAACACTAGAACTGACATGATTCCCATAAATTGTCTTCTGATCTCATGCCCACAGGCATTTGAGCAAGTGTGTGTGCATCTTCACACACACACACACACACACACACACACACACACACACACAAAATGAAAAACCACAGCCAAGCATGGTAGGTCTTTAATGCCAGCATGTGGGAGACGAGGCAGATGGATCTTTTAGAGTTTGAGGCTAGCCTCATCTACATAGTGAGTTTCAGACCATTTAGTCAAGGCTACACAATGAGAGCTCCCTTGTGATCTCTCCCTCCCTCTCTCTCTCTCTCTCTCTCTCTCTCTCTCACACACACACACACACACACACACACACACACACACACACACACACGGTCCAGTGAGAGGACAACTAGGCATTAGCCTCTGAGGGTGACAGCTTATCTATGGTGCCATGCCTGTCCTCCTTCCTGCCTCTCTTTTCCTGACACTGTGTGACCACCCTGCTCACACTCTCGCCTCTGTGAACACTCCCATGTTTCTCCCACCATAATGGACTGGAACCTTAAACCAAATTAAAGCTCTCTTGAGTCAGGTTGCTTTTGTCCAGTATTTTTGTCATGGCTACAAGAAAAGCTGATATAGATAGCAAGTCACAATGTGTCCCAGCCATGGTTCCACCATTCCTGATGACTGGTTTCTCAGTAGAGAAAGCCAAGCACAAAAATAATAAATACATACTTCTTATAATTCACTCCCAGGTGGGTGGTTTGTTTTTTGGGTTTGTTTTTGTTTTTGTTTTGTTTTGTTGAGACAAGGTCTCACAGCAAAGCCCAAACTGGCCTTGAACTCATATCAATCCTCCTGCCTCATCACACAGAGTTCTGGTATTACAGACAATAATGGTTCTAGGTAGACTTTGGAATTCTGGGATGGAAGTGTAACTTCTTCCTCCCTTAGGTAGACCTGGAAAGAAACCTAGGCTTTAAGGGAAGTACGTCTCAGCTCTATAGAAGAGTGTGGGTCAGGCAGGGGTATTTGTAGCTGTCTGTAAAAGACATTGAAAGAAATAAGGGCAATGAACTTCCCTAACTATCAAACGCCCCTGATGATCTTACATGTCATGGCTGAAAAACTAAAATTATATTTGTTCCTCAGCATACTGATGGCAAATTTCTGAGACAAAGGTACATGGGTAGATTGCTTATTCAAGACCAAACCAAATCAAACCAAACCACCACCAACAACAAAAACTTTAATGGGAAACTGTTTTAAAGATAATACCTGGGAAAATAAATGATCATGTCAATAAATCTCAAGAAGGGAAAGAAGAATCAATAATATCTAAAAATGAATAAACCTAAGATGGAAGGAACATGAATAAATACACCTTGGAATGAGTTTCTCTTTCAAAAAATCTGCAAGACTGAGCTAAAAAAAAAAAAGATATGCTGAAGGAAATTATCTCAAGAAAGTAACAAGAAAAGATAGGAAATAGGTGATGGGGGTGGGTGTATGCCAATCCAATCCAAAAGTGGGGGTGGTGCATTGAGGTCAGGGGCAGGGCCACACACGCGGACTAGGAACCAATGATGGAGGTTCCAGGTAAAGCTTGCTAGTGTTACACCAAACACATCTGCCTTGGTTTAATTCAACGAGGCAACGTGTTTGGATTTACGAATAATAGTTCCTCCATTGACCTTCCCTGTTTTTCTTTGCAGTGCTGAGGACTGAACTCCGGGGCTGTGAATGCTGGCAAACACCCCACCCCGGAATTACAACCCAGCCCCTCCAGTTTGCTTCAATTCGAGATCAGGGATGTAGTGGGTGGGGCCTGCTGAACTAGAAGCTTCTCCAGTTGATAGTCCTCTTTCTTCACTTCCTGTTTGGAATACGTATGTGAGAGCTGCGACCGAATGCGCCATCTCACAACTATGACTTGATAAACGATAGCAGAATAGGAAGACAGACAACCACATCTGAGATGATCGGGAAAGACAGACAACTGCATCTCAGACGATCGGGGGAGACAGACAATTGCACCCCAGACGATCCTGGAGCCAATAAACCACCCCCAGACCTTCTCTCTCCAAATATCTTCACGTTTGAGAAGAATGTATTTCTATTTATTAGCTCACCATTCTCTGGTTATTTTTTTATAGGCATGGGAGCCTAATTCCCGTGGAATAAATACAAACATGAAAAAGGTGTTAGAAATTGGAAGCTCTTTGCACCGCAAACAAAGCACAAAATTAAAAGGGGAAATCAAAAGCCAAGAAGTGTGTGTTGACTCAGACGATCACGATGGCAGGCTTGGATGTCCTCCTGGCATAACTCTCTAGAATAGGACATGAAAAACACACAAAGGTGGCCAGGACTATAGACTCCAAAGCTCATTGTCTGCACAGAGACAAATACATGTTTTTGATTAGCAAATAACATATAAACCTCAATTTTATATATGAGAAGAGAATAGGCAACATTTTATGGAGTGTTTATAAAATCAATATACTTGGCAAGAAAAGATGAAAGAATGCCGTGGTACAGGGAGTAGAAGAAGGGGCAAAGTGGTCCAACCTTTCTGTGATTGAGGGGAATTATTAATATAGAACAGTGATAAACTTTATCACCATTCTCCCCAGATTAGTGTTTTCCAGCCTGATGCTAGTGTGGCCTGTCACTAGCTCTGTGTAGAAAAACCAGGCCGTCAGATGGTTGTCACTTCTCCATACTGAAAGGGCCAGCAGCAGGCAGGAAGGTCTGCATTTCTCAGATTGGCCCCAACTGAGCCAGGAACACAGGCTCTACCACAGAGTTCAAGAGCACCAAAAGAATGTTAAATGGATGGATTGTTACTCACAGGAAAAGAAACAGGCATCATGCTTCCAATTATTCTTCACTGCAGACAACAACTAGCTGTTTCTGCTGGCTGGCGCAGTCTCTGCTCGGGGGCACTGCTGAGGAAACCCTGATGAAGAGGGATGAATGTGGCCAGTGAATTTTTTTTGACACAGCCCCAGCTATATTTTTGCTTATTGCTGGCAAGTGAACATGGGGGAGACAATGGACAAAACCGTTGTAAAGAAGGCTTAGAAGACAAGAAGTCTTTATAGCCCCTCACAAATCGAAACATTTTATACCAACGACCATCATCTCGGACACAGCACAGGCTTTCTTAGCTTAGCTGTTGGTTAGAAGGAGAAATGCTAACGACATTTTCCCAAGAGAAGAACATGCAACATTTGTATTACAAACTTTAAATTCTGAAGCATTTACAACACTTAAAAATAGGTAAATAAAGCTGGGTATGCTGGAATGCACCTACAGTCACCACTAGCTGGAAATCAGGAGGATTGCTTGAGTCCAGGAGTTCAAGGTTAGACAGGACAATACAGTGAGACCCCATCTCAAAAACCACTGTGATGACTACCAACAATGATAGGTAAAGACAAGATAATAGTGACATATATAAATCCCCTATTTTATGATAATGTGAATTTATTAAGAATCCTATACATTCACTGTATGTCCTATTCATTTATTTCATATAATTAAACTACAAACATTTGTGTTATAAGTATTTAATTCCCTGACCAAATTAAGTCTAACAAAAATATCAATTATATAGAAAAGTAAGTTTTGCTTCAGAACTCATAAGACAAGCACAAATGAAGTGAAGACAGTAAGTCCCTCAACTCATTTTAGGTCACTAGGCAGAAGCTGGCTGATGTCATCTAGCAATGAATGGGATGTTTGTTTTGTTGCTTCTGGGGACGTGGAACTACAGCAGCCTTCTTCCAGGAAGCCTGTGCTTTGCATATAGCTGTATGCTCTATCTTAAACACGTGGATATATAAATAGAAGAGCTAAAGGCACAAGGTTGTTGGGCTTTTTGGGAGGATGGGTCCAAAATGTTTCCTATCCAGCCCTTCTTAATTTTTCTTTACATTGTCCTATGATATCTCATCTAATGTTTTTAAAAATGATATTGCAAACTCACAATAATTTCTGCACTTATAAAGTTCCTTTCCCAAGTCACATCTGTAATCCCAGTAGTTGGGTGGCTGAGGCAGTAAGATTACTGTGAGTTCAAGTTCAAGGCTAGCCAGGACTACATAGCAAGATTTTGTCAAAAAAGAAGGGAAAGGAGGAGGAGAAGAGAGAGAGAGAGAGACAGAGAGAGAGAGAGAAAGAGAGAGAGAAAGAGAGAGAGAGACAGAGGGAGAGAAAGAGAGAGAGAGAGAGAGAGAGAGAGAGAGAGAGAGAGAGAGAGAGAGAGAAGAAAAAGAATGGAAGAAGGAAAGAAGGGAGAGAGGAGTGGCAAGGGTAGATGAAGAGGGAGGAAGGGAAGGAGGAAAAAATAAAACAACTAGAGGACATCCCCCCCCAGTGTTTTATTAAGCTTGTGTTATTTACAGAAAAGTTCACATAGCAGGATAGCATCAGATTCAAGAGAAAGCTTTTCCCAGTTTCCTTCTTTTGCACACAGGTGAGACAACTCTCCTTCTTGCCCCCCCATGCACCCTTATACACACACACACACACACACACACACACACGCACACGCACGGGCGCGCGCACACACACAACTGGAAAGCAAAGCAGTAGGTGTTAGTGTACACCCTTTAGAATTTACATGGGGTCTATTTACCAGGGAGGGAAGCGGGATGGAGAAGAGAGACAGGGGCTAAAGAGCGAGACAAGAGATGAGGCCAGGCCTGCGCGGAATGGATTATTCTGGAAGCATAGACTGTTCTCTGTAGCCCTACTGATGAGTACTGTCCGTTTGTCTCAGCTTGGCTAGTACTAGTGTTGACAGATTGAATTCTCATTTCTTATCAAGATCATGATGAGTAGTATGTGAGAATGATGCTCGGTTTTGTTTTCTATTTTTGAGATAGGCTCTTGCTGTGTAACCCAGCCTTTAAACTCAAAATCCCCGCTGGCTCTACTTCCCACATGCTAGGATTCCAGGGATGCATCACCATACCAGGTTTTGTTTGTTTGTTTGTTTGTTTTTTGCTTTGTTTTTGAGTATGTAAGTGTGTGGCTAAAAATGTTTTGTGGGGGCACATCTATGCTCCTGCACATGGAAGCCCAAAGATGTCACTGACATCAGGAGCCTTGTGCTCCACTTAGTCATTGAGGCAGGGCTCTCCACTGAACTCAGAGTTCATCAATATGTCTTGTCTAGCTAGCCAGCCTGTTGTGGGAATCCCTTTCCTCTGCCTTCCTGGCATCTGGAATTAAAGGTGGGCTTTTATGCCTACCTGGCACTTACATGGATGCTGGAGATTGACTTCCAGTCTTTACGCTTGCTTGCTTGATGCATGATTGACCTGCTGAACGTCTCCTCAGCCCCACACCTAGCCGTTTGCTTGTTTGGGATACTGGATATCTGAACCAGGGTTCCTTGACAGAAAATATGTTAATCTTTAGCCTCCAACTACATGAAAATTGTTAGAAACATCTAAGGATCATTGTGTATTGTGAAGAATGTCTTTGTAAGTCAGGCCTACACGTGTCTAACCAGGCAGGGTGAAGTCTCATCTGCATCCCTGCCTTCTCTTAACACAGAGGGGCCACATACCTCCTGTCGTCCTTGTAAGTGGTGGGAAGACGAGGTGGAAAGGTCTTTTAACTGATGATAAAGAATATAGCAGAATGGAATATGGAACCATAGGAATCAGGAATCTCTTCCCACGTGGTTTTGAAAATTTCCTCATTTTTTCTTGTTCCTATTTGTTTTCCTGACACCAAGCATGAAAACTCAGCTCTGTCCATGAAGAATTCCACCCATCAGCCAAATGAGGAGGTGAGTGCCTTTAATCAGGAGAGGCAGAGGAGACAGAAGAGGCAGAGGCAGAGGCAATAGAGGAGGCAGAGGCAGAGGCAGGGGCAGAGACAGGGGCAGTAGAGGAGGCAGAGGCAGAAAGATTTCTGTGAATTCAAGGCCAGTTTGGTCTACACAGTAAGTTCCAGCCCAACAAAGAACACATAGTTGAGACCCTATCTCAAAGTTGTTTTTTTTTTTTTCATCTGTCACGCTACAACAGACACCTTGGGATTGTGTGGCAGGAAGTGTAGACTGATGAGGAAACTGAGGACTAAATGTCCTCACGATGCCTGGAAGAGGAGGGAAGTGAAAAGCAACAAGCACCTCTCGCTGTCATACACATATATACATATGAAATACATATATTTCTGTATACTTCAAATAGCATTCCTGGTTACAGGATCATTTTAGGAGTTAAAGCCTGTGACTTACTAAGCATCACTCAGCATCAAGACTCTCTGGTGTGCCCTTTTTCACTCTTAGTTATGAAGGAAGTTACCTCACCTAGAATCTAGCCCCTGAGAATGAGTCGCCATGTCTAAGGGTCAGTCCGATAGAGCGCTGTCCCCTCACATAGGATACTCTTGTCTGCCAGATACTTACCATCCCAAGGGAGCCACAGAGTTTTGTTCCATTGTGTCTGTTGTACAAACACAAACACGTCTGTGAATACGCACAAAACTCAGTGCATATAGTGTCTGCAATGTGCTATAATTATAAGCAAATGTTTAAGAAAGCGATTTGTCAATCGATCCAAAGCAAGAAGAAATGATGCATCACGGGCTGTCATTCTTTAAAAATCAAGTCATCATTATTCAACTTTAAAACAATCGACTCAGTCTTTTCTCATCTACTGGGGTTGGGGACCGAACACTCTCTTTTACATTTCAATCTTTCATTGGAGATGTCACATGATACATAAGGACTTACAGTGAAATTAATATCAAGGATCGAGTACAAGCAGCTGTGCCCCACTGGATCTGACAGCACGTCTGTTCTTTAGCTTGCTGACAAGTACAGCAATGGGTTCCAAGATGCGGTCTCTGTAGGAGATGCCGCCATGGCCTTCCGTGTTGCACAAGACGGGTGCTTCCTATCTCATTTGCTGGGACTTCAGGATTCCTGCTAATAAATGAATACTTGTGCAGCCAGATACTCATCCCTGACAAACCTTCCACAGCTCAGCACTCCTGGTCAGAGACAAAGGACTCGGGCTCCTGAGCTGACTCAGTTCCTCTTCAGCTCCAAGCTACCAAACTGCCATGTCCTTTCTCTGTTGGTCTGTCCTCTCTGTCACTCGATACTCCATACATACACCCTGGGGACTGCCACCTGGAAGCACTTTCTCCAGCTGTTCTACCCTCATATAGCCCCTTCCTTCACAGCTACAAGTCTTAACTATTTTTTAAAATAATCTTTTTAAAATTATAATAAATTAGGAATGAATATATCCTCTCTGAAAAAGGTTCAAACAACATAAATATATCCATGTACATACATACAGAAACAATTGAAAGTTAAAAAAACAAACAAACCTGAAAGTCACTATGAATGTCACCTTTTGCTTCCTTTTCCGAGCACCCGCCAAGATAGCTGAAGTGGAACAGAAGAAGAAGCGGACCTTCCGCAAGTTCACCTATCGTGGCGTGGACCTCGACCAGCTGCTGGACATGTCCTATGAGCAGCTGATGCAGTTGTACAGCGCCCGCCAGAGACAGCGCCTGATCTGCACCTCGGCCTGCGGCAGAAGCAGCACTCCCTGCTCAAGTGCTTGAGAAAGGCCAAGAAAGAGGCACCGCCCATAGAGAAGCCCGAGGTGGTCAAGACCCACCTGAGGGACATGATCATTCTGCCTGAGATGCTCGGCAGCATGGTGGGCGTGTACAATGGCAAGACCTTCAACCAGGTGGAGATCAAACCAGAGATGATCGGACACTACCTGGGCAAGTTCTCCATCACCTACAAGCCTGTGAAGCACAGCCGGCCCCGTATTGGTGCCACCCACTCCTCCCGGTTCATCCCCCTCAAGTAGCCAAGGCCAATAAAGACTGGTGGTTTTGAAAAAAAGAAAAAAGAAAAAAAATGTCACCTTTCTTCTCCACCACCAACTACCACATGCGTGTGCACACACACACACGCACATGCACACACACACACACACACACAAGCATGTGCACATCTGCTGTGATTTCAATGTTTTCACCAAAGGTCTGCAGATTAGAACCTTTAGTACCGTGTGGCAGTGTTGAGGGAGAGACTCAGAGGAAAGGATTTGGGTCTGAGCCTTCTGAATGGGTCAATGTACTTCTTCCAGGAGTCAGCAAGTTCTCAGGGCAGTGGGTTCAATTTCACCACAGACAGTTGTCAGAAAATCAAGTTTGGCTTTCTCGGCTCTTGGTCTCTCCTACCTTGGTCCTGCCCTACCAAGCACTATATGAGACATCACACGGTCCTGTGCTCTTGGGTTTCTCTGCTCCAAGAACTGTGAGTCAATATATGTACGTGCTGTACATATATTTCTGTACTGTTTGAACCTTTGGTTTTTAAGCTACTTAGTCTGCGGTGTTCTGTTTGTTATAGCAACAGATAAACGGTGAAGACATTCATCCTCACAAATCACTAAGCAGCCTTCAAACTCTTTTTCTCTAATATGTACATATATTATATACATATTAGATGAATATACGTATAATACATACATAAATTATGTAAAGTAACACACTTGTTAGTTTTGTTTTGTTTTGTTTTAGGCATATATATACAGTACTCCAGACAGCTTCCTTTTGTTCAGGTCCTTTCTCAAATTTCCTCTCTGCCCGGAAGCCTCCTTCTGCCTCATCACCTTGCTTTCCATTTCAAACTCTTGCATCCATGGCTGTCTGCTGGTTTCTGAGTCATCTCTGTATGCTCTTGTTAAATTTTATTTAATGTGGGGGTGTCTTATAACCAGAATGCAAAATCATTGAGAGCAGAGATTTTATGTTGATCTTTCGTGATGTTTAGAATTCATTGTGTACAAAATAGGTATTTGATATGATTTTAGCGAGTAACTGAAGTTCAGGTTCCTGTTTCCTGATCTAAGGCAGGAAAACTGCTCAAATGTAGAGATAAGTTCAAGTGAACAGAGGTAAAATGCTTGAGCGTTTTCAAGGGCTTGCCTGGAACTCTTCAATCTGTTCTGCGTGGTGGGCGGAGTCCTAGAGATCAGACAGCGCAGCAGCCCCCGGGAAAGTCAGAGACCCATGTGTGACGTTTTCTTCTGACCTCTCAGACCAAGGACAGCTCCGCTGGCTCTGCTCTCAGCCAGGCCACCCTCGAAGGTTTACAGGCTTGGTGAAAAGAGCTAGCCTTGAAGGAAGTTCAAACTATCCAGGGAAACACTGCCTCAGACCTTCTAAGTGTCTAAAATCCCACCATTCGCAGAACTAATTCTTCAGTGGAATTAATCATTGCCTAACAACAACTGCAGCAATTCAAATGGCCTTTGCTTCCTTTCGCACAAAGAGGAGAGTTGAACTTACCGCTTCTGTACAAAATGTCACTTTCCTGGCATGACAGGAAAGAAGAAACTGCCAATGAAACAGACTTCGTGTTTGCTTTGGTAGTGTTTCTTGACTAGTTTCTTAAACTGTGTGTACCTGCTTCTTTCCCTTTCCTTTGTGAATGTGTGTGGAGGTCAGAGGTCAGCGGTCGTTCCTCAGTGACCAACCACTTTCTTCTTTGTGATAGGGTCTCTCACTGGGTCAGACATCTCCAAGTAGACTAAGCTGTCTGACCCATGAGTTCCACAGCACCTCCTATCGCCACCTCCCTAGTACTGGGATTACAACCCCACACCACTATGTTCTTGGTTTGAGCCCATGGGTTCTTGGGTTCAAACTCAGGGTGAGGGAAGAACTTTATCACCTGGTTCATCTCCTTAACCCCACACCTCAGTCTTTTAAACTAGTTTCAGTTTTGAGTGTAATTTACCTGCGTCTGAGCATGCACAGTATATAGCAAAGTCTGAATCACAGGATGCTGCCAAAAATGTTTGTGAATGAGGAAGGCCGTGTTCTGGTTGCTCATACCTGGGCCGGGAACTAAAATGGTTTCCTGCCTAGCCTCTTAGCCACAGGAGACACACGAGAACACTGGTGAGCTGTTGGGCTGGTGGACATTACGAACAATGTTTCCTGAGAAATTCTATTCAATTCCTGTTACGACCGATTTATTTCAGATCCTTATTAAACTGTGCTGCTTGAAATAAATGGCTTGTTATATGGAAAATCTCTTCTTGTTAGTGATTTCCTCTGAAAGAGTATTAGTCATAACTTGTGGGAACATTTCTTTTGATAACATACATGTCTCCTATTAATGGATTCAATTCTTGAAGTCCAAATAACCATTTTTAAAGACCCAACTTAATATTTAACAACTAAGAATTTTATTTCATTTTTAAAGAGTTGTTCCCCCTGTCCCGGAAGAGAATGTCTACATCCCTGAAAGAAGAGTATTAATCAAAGCAGATGAAATTAAGTCTAGTTTGTCAGTGAGTGCTTGGGATAGTACAGATAACACAGTTAAAATACTTAGAGTATTTTATTGCTCAACCTGCAAAAGTGCTTGAGACCAAAATCCTATCCCTGGGACCCATGTTTAGAAAACAAAAAGCTGGCTGTGGTGACACACATCTGTAATCCAGCACTCCGACATTGAGGGGGACGGTAGAGACAGGTAAACCACCAAAAGCTCTCAATGGCCAGACAGGTTAGAGTATGCCACCAGCAGAGAGGTGACACCTCAGTAAGGTGAAAGGCAACAATGAACTCTTCAAAGCTGTCTTCCTCCTTCCAGTCAAAGACCATGGTATGTGAGCACCCAAACTCTCTCACACACACATTGAAAAGAGTCTCAGAGTGCTCTGGAGAAAGAACCCTGTCCATTCTATGGCCTCTCCAGTGGTTGAGACACTGGATATCCCATCAAGAAGATCTGAAGCAGCAAGAAATTAGGTGGGATACATAGACAAACACTTGCCCTTGGCATCAATTGACTGTGAATTTTAGGGTGACTTACATCTTTGTTCATCTGGGCAATGTCTATAAAATAAGTTAACCCAGCCAATCTTAGTAGCTGATGACTGTCTACCAAGGTAGCAGCTAAGGGTGCAGGTAAGAGACATGAGGGTTTAACTTTCACTTTGATAGCTTCCTGTAACCCTTCTAATCCTCCCAATGTGTAACATTTATTTCTCTGGTTAGTAAGGATACAAAGAGGTAATACAGGCCAAGACTTTACCAGGGGATCAGTGGGTAACCATTGGGTTTGCTTCCTTCCCCCCCTTCTTTCCTTCTTTTTCAAATCACTTTAGGCTGGAAACGTCAGTCTTGTTACTACCCAGCCTACGGCCCCTTGCAATGTACTCCATAAATCTGTTCTGTTCCTAATAAAATAAAAACAGGTCTGGGGATGTGCTCAGTGGGTAGAGTGCTTGCCTGGCATGCACAAAGCCCTAGGTTCTATCTCCACTACTGTGTAAATCAGCATGATGGTGCATGCTGCAGTCTCAACATCTGGGAGGAAGAAGCAGGAGGACCAGAAGTTCAAGGTCATCCTCAGCCTACATAGCAAGTACAAAGATAGTCTGGGCTACATGAGACGTCCTCATCTCAACAAGTAAGAGAAAATCACCAAAGTCTTTAGTTATGCTAAAACACATAATGTATTGTCTACTAACCTGACCGTGGAAAGGAACCGTGTGGGAACCTCTCTAAATGGGGGCAGGAGAAGCTAAGCTGAGAACAAACTAGAAGAGGTTTAAAGTGAGAACTTGGATTATATGTGTCAAGGTATAAGGAATAAGTTGTTTGCTTTTCGCCTTCATTGTCCAGTGGTGGTGACCTTCAGGGTAAGAAGGATGCTGCCAACGGCATGCAGAAAAAAGAAAGGGGAAGCAGTCTGGAATGAAGGGACACTGAGCCTTGGGGTGCCGATTGTCTGTAGGGCCAACCACCCAACACCACTGACCATTGATGCTATAGACAGGGCCTTTTTAAATTGGTGGCTTTAAAAGAACTCTAATGTCTTTCTGTATTTAGGATAAAGCTGAAATATGGAAATTGCAAGATTTAGGAAAAAAAAAACATAAGCCAATTAGCCATGCATTTAACGTCAACATTTGGTTTAAATTTTTTTCATTCATGTGTCTTAGTTACTTTTCTACTATTGAGATGAGACACCATGACCAAGGTGACTGGTAAAAGGAAATGGTTTGAGACTGCAGTTTCAGAAGATTACCTTAGTCCATGAGCATCGCGGTAGGGAACATAGCAGCAGGCAGGCAGGCATGGGGCTGGAGCATGAGCTTGAGACATCAGTCATGAGGCAGAGAGAGCTAACTGGGAAACCTCAAAGCCTACCCACTGTGACACATCTCCTCCAAAAAAGGTAACACCTCCTAATCCTTTCTAAACAGTTCACCAGAGGAGGATTGAGCATCCCCTACAAGAGCCTATGGGGACCATTCCCAGTCAAACTATCCCCTTGTGCATGCGTCCATGCATGCATGTGTGTGTGTGTGTTGTGCATGCGTCCATGCATGTGTATGTGTGTGTACACACATGTGCATGCATATGGGGGAGTAGAGGACAATCTTTGGTTCAGTTCTTCAAGCAGCAACATCCTATTGCTTTTGAAATGGGGCCTGTTACTGGATTAGAGTTCACCAATTAGGGCTTGACTAGCTGGCCAGCAAGCCCCAGTGATCTTCCTGTCTGTGTCCCCCAACACTGGAATGATAAGGACATGCCACCACTTGGTGCTTTGTTTATGTGATTTCTAGGGATCAAACCCTGATCTCCATACTTGAAAGGCAAACACTTTACCGACTAAGCAATCTCCTCTGCTTTTGTCATCTTTTTTATGCATATTTAACGACAACTATACAAATATTTTTGTATGTATGTTTAAGGACATATGATCATGGACTCTATTTTTTTAAAGTACCGTTATTAAGGAAGCAGTTTTCTAGCTGTTAACCAGCCTTCATAGCCATCCTTTCAACAAACAAATAATAGTACTAAAGGAAGACTAATTGATTTATTTAAAAAAAATCTTTCTCATATAGTTTGATAACCTCTCCAAATCCATGACATTACAAATATCATATCAATGTGCATTTTCTGCATATTTTTCCATATCTGAGACTAGCTTCTTAGAACTGACTTTTTCTCAAACATAAAAAGTTGAAGGACATGAACATTTTATAGTTCTTCATATTTGCTGCTGAATTGCTTTTCAAATTGTTTATCAAGCCCAGTTCCAAAACTATTGTGTCAGAGCAGCAGCCTCTGCTGCACCCTTGAAAGCACTGGAAAATACATATATATATATATGTATATGTATATGTATATGTATATGTATATATTTATTTTCAGTTTTCCAGACTGTGATAATAAACTTTAAGTGTGCCAGTGGTAGGCAAGTGAGGGAAACAAGAAACAGCAAGAGAGCCAGTGTCATTGTTTTGTAGAAGATGAATGGGAAGGGTTTTCCAAAAAGGGATGGGAGGTACTTTACTGTGGATTCGCACAATATGTATAATCTCAGCTATAAGGGAAGCTGAGGCAGGAAGATCACAAGTTCAAGGATAGCCTGGGCAATTTAGGGAGGCCTTGTCTCAAGATTTAAAAAAATAGAAAAAGAAAGAAAGAAAAACAGAAGAGTGGGTATATAGTTTAGTGGCAAAGTCCTTGACTTTCATAGCCAAGACTCAGGGTTCAATCTCCCAAAATGAAAGAACACACATGGTATTCACTCACTGATTATTGGATATTAGCCCAGAACCTTGAAATGCCCAAGATGCAACTCACAGGCCACATGAAGCCCATAAAGAAGGAAGACCAAGCGGGGGTGATTCGGTCCTTCTTAGAAGGAGCAACAAAATACTCAAGGGAGCATATATGGAGACAAAGCGAGGGACAAAAACTGAAGGAGGGGCCGTCTGAAGACCTTTCCACCTGAGTATCCATCCCATGTGCAGTCACCAAAGGTAGATGCTGATGTGGAAGTCAGGAAGTGCATGCTGATAAGAGCCTGATATGG
>NW_021604933.1:476564-477871 GCF_004785775.1 Grammomys surdaster | reverse complement strand
TGAGGGTGGGGAGGTGGGAGTGGGGGGGAGTAGATAGAGGTTACATCCACAGAGAAGAAGGAGGAGGGGTGAGGGGATTGGGGGTTCCAGGGTGGGTGGGGGATGGGGTAAGGGGACAACATAGGAAATGTAAATAAAACATCCAATAAAAAAAATAAATAAAAAATAAAAAAAAGAAAAATTGAAATAATCATAATCATAATCATAATCATAATAAATGTCTGAAAGCTGATGGGAGGAAAGAGTAAGGCTCTGAGAACTGAGGAAAGATGGTTTCAGGTAAAGCAACAGCACTGGTGCCCTAAGAAGATGCTTGGTACAGGACCAGTGTCACCAAGGGCCATGAGGATGGAGGGAAAGGGTCAGCTAGGACATGGAAGGCTTGATAAAACACTGTAAAGATTGCTCAGAGCAGAGCAAGAAGAGAAGAAGGCACTGCCGAGCTCAGGTAAGTGCCTTGAGCAGGCCGAAGTCAGAACTGGCTCATGTTTTATATGATTCTATCACCCAGCCTATTAGAAACAGACTAACCATATTCACCTCAGCATCAGCATCTTCTCAGGCAAGCCTCCCACACTCTCAGCATCTCTGTCTTCTCCAACTTGCTGGTGCTCAGAACCTTCTATAATCTCACACCAGTGGCTGGCAGCACCTGCCAATGCTTCCTCCAAGTGTTTCCTTCCGACTCTTCCTCTGACATTCCTACAACTCCAACTGTACTTGAACAGTTTCCTAAGTTAGTTCCCATAGTCTTTCCCCTCCCAACCAGGCCACCTGGGGCTGCCAAGGCCCTGTCCTTCACAGGTTGGTACCTCGTAGGGCATGTCTTAGTTTATATTTTATTGTAGTGGTAAGACTCTGACCAAAACCAACTAGGGGAGGAAAGAGTTTACTTTAGCTTAAAGTTCACAGCTCATCATCCAGAGACAACAGTGTGAGAACTCAAGGCAGGAACTGAAGCAGAGCCCGTGAAGGACTCATGAGTACTGGTTTGCCCTCCACAGCTTGCTCAGCTGGTCTCAAAATACACTCCAGAACAACCTGCTTAGGGGTGACACTACCCGTGACTGGCTGGGCCTTCCCATATCAATCATTGATTGAGAAAATGCCTCTACAGACTTGCCTAAAGGCCAATCTGATGGAGACATTTTTCTCAACTCAGGTTCCCTCTTTCCAAACAACTGTAGCTTATGCCAAGTTGAAAAAAAGCAAGCAAGCAAGCAAGCAAGCAAGCAAGGAAGAAAGAAAGAGAGAAAGAGAGAGAGAAAGAGAGAGAGAGAGAGAGAGAGAGAGGGAGGGAGGGAGGA
>NW_021604933.1:466929-476464 GCF_004785775.1 Grammomys surdaster | reverse complement strand
GAGAGAGAGAGAGAATTCAAGCAAGCCATGGCTGTTCTGCATCTCTGCTATTTCCGTGTTCTCCACCACCAGGAAGGTCCAGATTCTTCCAAATGAAATCTGAGACTCACCACAGCTCTAATCTACTGGTCAAAACACCTTGCCCATTATTATCCAGAAGCACGCTGCCTTCCTGTCTAACAAGTTTCCCAAACCAGCTCTGCACTTTCCTACCATACACCTTTGCCTACTTTATCTCTCCTTCCTTGTACCTTCTGTTCTGAGCCATCCCAGCCCCGCCCTGGTGCCCATTCGGCCAGGACCACCACAAGCAGCTCCTTGTCAAAGTCATCTCAGTGTCGCTGGCTAGAACTGTGCTGACTTACCGCCTCCCTTCCTAATTCCTTTATCACTCACACGTCTGTCTGGTGCCACAGTAAGCTGCAAATGTGCTTTCTTTCCTTCTCAATGACATTATAACAGGAAGCAGGATTCCTCTAGAAAAATTCTATGCTTTAGAATGCTGGGAAAAAGATGCTTCCCACAGGCAGCCATTCTGGGCTATGCTTCATATTGGCAGGCTGAGAGCGCTTCTCTTCCCAGCTATTGCCAGACCTGTACGTAAGTTCATTTTTTCATTTATCTAGAGATTGTATTTTTGTTTTTAGACAAGTGGGCTCTCAGATTCACAGCCAACGTGGTGATGGTGGGGTTGGGGAGCTCCAGTAAAAGTCTTTAGAAGGGTTACTTAAAAAAAAAAATCTTTGTAGCTTTGACAGGGCCTATTTCTAATCCTTTGCACACAGTAGGTGTCCAGGCAGTATTGATGGATCTCAGATTCCTCGGGGTTTTGTTGCTAAGTCATTAGAGCTTGAACTCAGGTTATCTGATTCTGGGCTCTGCACACCGTTCCCAACTGCCTTCCTTTCTTTCTGACTTCTTGTTCCGGTCCACTGTCAGCTGAGCTGCATCTGAAAGAGCTGCGGGATTTTAAGTCGGAATGACTAGGCAAAAAGAAAAAAAATAATTAGATGAACGAAAGGCTGGCATTTATTTTCCATGTAGCAATTGAAGCCAATGTGAACATCTGACTAAGGATTTGAACTGAATTAAAACATAAACAGTGAACAATAACAACAACGGCCAGGACCCCACACCCTGCAACATTTTAGCTTCTTAGAGTTTGGTGTTTGGAGTTGAGCTTTATAGCCATTAAGCTGACATGTTTCTTGGTATAAACATGCAGTCTGAGGAAAGAAAGAAAGAAAAGAGAAGAAGTAAGTATGTTTTGAGTTTTCCTTCTCTCTTTAATAGCTCCCAGTAATGCTTCTAGTCCCTAAGATTATGACTGGTGGAGGAGATTCCTTGGCCAAGTCTCATTCCCAATTACCCTAATCATCCCGACTTCCAAACCAGTACAATGCGGTCGAAGGCCCAGTGCTCGCTAGGCTGGGCTTTCTCTTTGAAACTGAAAATTAAATAAGTAAATTAAGCTCACAAAACATGTCATATGCAAGTATGTGTAAAATGAGAATTAAAAAAGAATTGAAGTTGCAGCATTTAAAATCTGATAACAGCTAGCCTTAATGAAGGAGACAGGAGACTCCAAGGAGTAAGCACTGAGATACATGCCCCTGGGGAAGAGGAAGGTTTGGCTGCTGGTGAACCTGCACTCCTGGGACTGGATGAAGGGAGTGGGCGTGGCGTGAGGTTGCTGCAGGAATGGTTTTGCCTCATCTGTGTGTCCACTGTAACTGAGGAGAGGAGGAATCCTGTCCTTCCGAGGTCTTCATGAATTTAAATGAAAGCCATAGACTTTCCTGCGAAAGGTGGGGTGGGTGAGAGGGTGAAGTAGGGGCGTGGATTCTCCTCCCTTACATACACCTCCCTGAGAGCACCCCAGGAAAAGCGACTGACAGGAACAGGACTTAAAAAGGAAGCTCAGACGCCATTTCCTAACTCCTCTGCTGGGTGGGGGACTTCAAGCTTTACAAATAGTTTGTATTTAAGAAACTTTCCCATAATGATTCCTCCATGAGCCCCTGCAGAACCGGACCCTCCTCCTCCCCACCCACCTCCCCCTGCTTTTTTTTCTTTCATGCTTTCTAAAGAGACAAGGAAACAGTATTTTGCCATAGAAAAGGCTCATAGCTGCTTCTGTGGGACAGGCTTACGTTTCTGGACACCGGGGTGAGGCTGGGAGAAGAGGGTATAGAATAAAATGGGTAAGAACAGAGGTTTGGAGACAGATTTGCCCTTAAGCCACAGCTGTGTGATCACAGGCAATTTACTTAAGCTCCATAAGCCTCGATTTCCTCACCGATAATGTAGAAACGATAATGCCGTCCAGCTGATCAAATTACTGTGAGGAATAATCTAGAATGAGGGCTGTCCAATACAAATAGGACACAAGCCACAACGAGAGCCATCTGTATGATTTAAAATTTTCGAGTAGCTGGTTAAGAAAAGCAGAAAGCACAGAGGTGTGATTAATTTTCATACTATAGTTTACTTAGCGAGTACACAGTATTAAGGTATTTTAAGCTCTGAGTCTTTGAAGATGACCTCAGACTCCTGATCCTCCTGCCCCTACTCTCCAAGTACTGGGATCACAGGCGTGTGCCACTACGCCTGTTTGATGTGGTGCCGAGGAATGAACCCAGGGCTTTATGCACACTAGGTAAGTACTCTACCAACTGAGCCTCCTTCAACCCCTCAGAGCATGTCCCCACTCTCATACTACGTTTCAAGCTCTCGATGACCCAGTAAGACTGATGGAGAGTGGGTCTAAGGAAAAGCTATGAGGCATCTGGCTTTGTACTAGGCAGGTAATGAACATACAAATAAGCATTAACATTAGCCTCAAGGAACTCCATAGTCTCAGAGCTTCTGTAAACTGTCCATGCTGCTCTGGGAAATGCTTGGAAAGGCTGGCTGTTCAACTTTGAGCCCTCATTTACCTTAGAGGCAACTTTCTCCAGACTATCAGCCTAGGAGTGGTACCACCAGCAGTGGGCTGGGTCTTCCCATATCAATCACTGAATAAGAAAATGCCCTTCAGGCGCCAGCAATGTTCAGGGTACCGACACCTGAAGTCCTAAGAATAAGCCAACTCTAGGATCCTACTACTTCATACAACAGGTTGTTACTGGATATTTAGCCTTGTATTTTCCACTTTCCAAATAATGAGGCACTAAAGTAATATATTCTGATCAAAGTTGGCTTGGTAAGCTAATGTTTGAAATCCCAGTACTCAGGAGGCAGAGGAAGGGAGATAAGATGATAAGACGTTCAAAGCCACTTTGGCTATATATCAAGTTCAAGGCCAACCTGGGCTATATGAGAAGACACTGTTTCAAAAAAAAAAAAAAGCAAAACACAACATAAGCACAGAATTTCAATACTAAGCAATTTCACTAAGTGTATATACTCAGGAGAATTATAAAATATGTAAATGTACACAACACACACAAGGAATAAACCACCTATTGGTATATACCACAATATTGTCCATTATTCATAATAGACAAGAAGTTGAACAGCCATACCAGCTGAGGAATGGGTAAATCAAAAGTGGTAGGCTCACCATGGAACAGTATTCAGCCACAGGAAGGAAGGAAGGAAGGAAGGAAGGAAGGAAGGAAGGAAGGAAGGAAGCAAGGAAGGAAGGAAGGAAGGATAATGTGTACCACATCATGAGAGGATCTTGAAAAGTATACTAAGTGAAAGAGGCCAAGTGCAGAGGTCAGACTGTGGGTCTCCAGTTACATGAGATTTTCACAGTGCCCATATCCATAGAGACAGATGTTCAGGGCTTTCTTTCTCGTGGGATAAGTGTTCTGGAATCAGATCCTGGCAGTGGTGGCACCACTGTGTGAATGAACAAAAAACCAATGAACTACTCAAGCCAAAGTTTGACTTGTTGCTTACAGGAAGCAGAATCACACACTCAAGTACTGCCAGAGCCCTAGAATAGACAAGTATTTGTGAGACTTTAAAAATAGAAGCGATTACTCATGACCAAAACATTATTTGATAAGATATCATCTTGAACTACAGCACACTGCATAGCGAACCTGTCCGGTTTCCCATAAATGAGAAGTGTCTGAAAGTTTAGAATCAAGCATGACTATTTCACAAAAGCACAAACCTAAGGACAAGGCACACAGAGAAGCATGGATACCCATGTATGGATGGGGCAGTATTTCTTAACCAGGGTACCTGCCGCTCTTCTGTTCATAACTCTGCTGTGGTTTCGTCACCCCCTGGAGAATCAACCCCACAAGTCTGTGTCCCTCCTTGCCCTATGGTGGGGCAGCAGGGATACAGCCACTGAGCCTAAGACTCCAGAGGGAGGCACACAGATTAAGGTCTGGATTTTACTAGTCTCTAGCTTTGTGATTTTCGTCAACTAACTCTCTCTCTCTCTCTCTCTCTCTCTCTCTCTCTCTCTCTCTCTCTCTCTCTCCAGAGGGAGGCACACAGGTTAAGGTCTGGATTTTACTAGTCTCTAGCTTTGTGATTTCCGTCAACTAACTCTCTCTCTCTCTCTCTCTCTCTCTCTCTCTCTCTCTCTCTCTCCTGTGCCTCAGTTTCCCATTACAAGAAGGACTTAATTCAAGCATTTGGGAAACAAAGGCAGATGGATCTCTGAGTTCAAAGCCAGTCTTGTCTACAGAGTTTTAGGACAGCTAGGGCTACACAGAGAAACTGTCTTAAAAAACCTAAACAAATAAAAAACAAACAAACAAACAAAAAACAACCCAAGAGGGCTGCTGGGCAGTGGTGGTGCATGCACCCCAGGAGACAGAGGCAGTAGGAACTTTGAGTTTGGGGCCAACCTGGCCTACAGAGAGAGTTCCAGGACAGCCAGGGCTACACAGAGAAAGCCTGTCTGGGGTTGGGGAAGTCTGGGCTTGCAAATACTGGGGTGGGGTTAAGTGTAATCCTCTCAGATGAGTGTCTGGCATGAGAAGCACTTTCTCAGCGTTTTATAAATAAGGACAAGTGAACACTTAAGCTCCGCCTCCATACCCCACACCGGGGAGAACTTGCTTTTCTCCGACCAGCTTTCTGGTTCTTCCCTTGGTGTTTCGCCCAACTGTGATTAGGTGACCCTGGCATTCCTTTTTCCTGTTTGCAGCACTTCCAGACTTCCCTGCGGCCACCTGCTCCTGGCCCTTGCCCTTGGCCATCAGTTCCTACTAGAAGACAAGTATTTGACTGACTTCTTTGCCTTTTCATCAAAAGAACCCAGAATGGCGCCTGAGATGGAGGAGACAGGCCATGCTGATTTCTGAATGGGCAGACATAGGAGGGGATCCGGAGAGCCCGATGGGAGAGAGATGCTCCTTTCTCACACGAGTCCCTTTGTGCTGTTTGACATGGGACTTCAAGCTTACCACCCCTCCGTGATGATGAGAGATAAAAGGCCATGAAGCATACCTAGTGCGAGGGAAGAGTTGGCCTTCACGGCAGGAACAGGCAAGGACTCTGCGAAAGGCTCTCAGGCACGGGCTGAAGGGAGAGTGTACAGGTCAACAGGATCTCATTTTTATTTTTTTCTGGTGCTGAAGGATGAAGCCATGATTGGAGCCAGATTCGGTTAATGCTCTACTACTGAGCTACATCCCAGCCGGGGACAAGAAATTTTAATAAGATCTTTCGTGTTGCGCAATGTTTGTCGGGAACTTACGGGTACAGCGAGGTACTTTTCCATGGCACGAGGCCTGTTTCCAGGCACAGTAAACAGACCGTCTATGGAAGGATGTCACTTGCTTGTACGACTGCAGTCCAGATAATCAGGTGGCCACAGGGCTTGGGAGTCCTTGGGCAGGACACAAAGGCAGCAGATAACAGCTTTCCTAATTCTCTCATTTTCCACACAGCCCTCTGGAGTCCTAATAAAGCCCCAGAGACCAACACACTGACTTCAAAGAGCTCTTCTTATAAACTCGCCCTGCCTAGTCTGGAGGCCCTAGCCGTCGTCGGGGGCTGCTCACCTATCATCTGCGTCTCCCACTTCTGCCTTGTAATAGACCTTGTTTAATGCTGTCCGGAGAAAAACAACTGGTGACTCACCAGCCCCTTGGGAAATGTGTCACCCCTTCCAGGAGTTTCGCATTAAGAAAAGAGGTCAATATGGAGGAACAGAAGGACTAACAGCGACGAGGTGATGAGGACATTAATAACCCTGTCGATGATGACAAAGACCCTGTAGGTGACAGTTACTGGCTATTTACGCTGGGCCAGATATGCTAACAACCAACACCATTATCTTACATGCTTATAATGCCAACCACCCTTTGAGCTAGATGTTATTTTATCCATGTTACAGATGAGGAATGCAAGAAAAAAAATCAAGAGCTCCCCGTGGCAGAGAAAGAGCTGAAAACTATCTCTAAAATTCTTGATTTAAGTTACGTCATAGCACTCTAATAATACATTTTAAGAACATTTGCGTGTGTGTACGTGTGTACATATGTGGATGATGGGGATGGTGCCAAGGCATACATGCAGAGGACAGAGGACAAACTCAAGTATTAGCCCTCACCTTTTACCTTTTCTGTAAAAAGGTCTCTTATTTGCCTCTGCATTTGTCCATCTGAGTGGCCAACAGCTAACTGGCTTTTGGGAATTCTCCTGTTGCTACTGCCCGTCTCACCAAAGGAATGCCGGAAATATAGACACACATGACCACATCCAGAATTGACAGGGGCCCTGGGGATTCAAACTCAGGTCCTCGCACTTGTGTGGCCAGGGCTTTACCTCCTGAGCAATCTCCCCAGTTTGAATGAATAGACATTTAAGGAACTTTGGTTCTGTAGGGAAAGGGGAGCCGAGAGCAGACAAACAGCAATAAGAAGGCTTCTGGGGCAAGCCGCAGAACCTTCCTGTGCCGAAGATTTTGGTTTGAGCGCAATGAGACAAAGCCACAGGCTTTATGACAACCACAGGCACAGACCCAAGGCCTTCAGAGGCTGTGTATTTGGACTGCTGTAAATCCCAGCATTAGAAATCCTGTTCTTAATACTTAGCTTCCCAAATAACAGAAGTCTTCTTTCACCTGGGTTTCTACTGTAGTTACTGGTCCATTTTCTTTAAGTTTTTAATGAAAAAAATGACACCCTGGAATTTTGAAAGGAGACACCCTGAATTCCATTTCCCCAACACTGATTTTCTTTGGAGTTTTGCTCAATCTGAGAGGCTGTGGGGAAGGAACACCGCGCTGAATCAGACTTGGGCTTTTGTCTCCAAGAGGCTGTCCGCCTTTAATAAAGTTACATAACTGCCCTTTGCCTTAGTTTTCCCAAATATAAAATGGAAGGCTGAAGCCAGATGAACTTTAAAATCTCTCAACTCCAACAGGAGGTGATTCTGTCTCTCAGCTACTTTTCTGGGCTTCCATAACCCTTGTAGGGAAATGTAGGTATAAAGTAATGTTGATATGGTTCATTAACTCCTTATACTACATCCGGGGAAAACATTTCACATACGGTGAGTCTGTAATGGAAAGGTTGTAATTCAAACCTTGAGAAATCCCCCAGGTAGCTACCAAAGTTACCAAAAGCCATACAAATTGGTATATTACTACTTGCATGGTAGTTACATATACAGGTAAAGTATTAAGCATTTGAGGCATTAATTATAAGTAATGTATTAAATTTGATATGGTCCTTCTAATCTTTGTTGAAACATAGTTCACTATGTAAACATGAGACTGTTCCATCAGCAAAAATTTTCCAGACTGCATTTATAATTCTGCTAAGGTTTCTCTATAAGAGGAAGGACAGCCAGAGGAGGACAGAGCTAGCTCTAGCTAATGTATCAGATGAGCAGAGACAGGGCAGTGTACAAGTCTAAAATACATCTGCCGATATGAACAGTGAGTCCTGCCTCTCTTCCATTCTGCCACATGTCATGTGACCTGGTATGACCTTTCTGAAGGGCCATTTGACAATACTAACAGGAGCTTAAAAGTGTTCCTCCCATCGTGTTAGGTCACTACCCTTAAAGATATATGTACTAAGGCCATAGACAGGGTTAGAGATGTAGCTTAGGTGGTAGAACACTTGCCTAGCATGCACAAAGCCTTGGGTTCAATCCTTAGCACTGCATAAACCAGGTGTGGTAGCACACGTCTCTAATCCCAAGACCGTACAAGTGGAGGCAGGGGGAACAGAAATTCAAAGTCACCATTGGCTACACAGAATACTAGCCTGAAATACATAAGATGCTATCCCTGATGGTGGTGGTGGTGGTGATAATACTTTGAAGTGACATTATATGCAACTTTAAATGCCTAGAGCTGGATGTGATGGCACATGTCTTTAATCCCAGGACTTGGGAGGCAGTGACAGAGGGAGAGGGATCTCTGTAAGGGCAAGGTCAGTCTGGTCTACAGAGAATGTTCCAGAACAGCCAGGATAACACAGTGAGACCCTGTTTCAAAAAGGATTAGAAACTGAACCGGGAGAGATGGCTCAGTTGGGAAAGGGCTTGCCACGCAAGCATGAGGAGCTGAGTTTGGCTCCCCAGAGCCCATGTAAAAATCCTGGCACAGTAGTGAGTGCCTATGATCCCAGCACTGAGGAGTTAGGGACAGAGCATACCTGCGACTTGCTGATCAGCCAGTTTAGACAAAGCAGAGAGCTTCCGATTCAGTAAGACACCCTGTCCTAAAAAGGAAAGGGGGGGGCAGGTAGTGGTAGTGCACACCTTTAATCCCAGCACTCAGGAGGCAGAGTCAGGAGAATCTCTGTGAGTTCGAGGCCAGCCTGGTCAACAAAGGGAGCTCTGGGACAGCCAAGGCTACTCAGACAAACCCTGTTTTGGAAACCACTCTCCTCCTCAAAAAAGTAAGGTAAAGGCTGGGGAGATGGCTCAGCATGTAAGAGCATTTGCTGCTCTTACAGAGGATGAGAGTTCCTGGACAGCACCCACGTTGTGTGGCTTACTGCTGCCTATGACTCCAGCCCCAGGGGATCTGACAACTCTCAGTCTCCACTGAAACCTGCGTGTGTGCATACACATAAACACATATGTAAATTAAAAAACTAAGATACTTGACATGAGCCTCTACCTCCACATGTACAGACACATGAACACATACATGACACACATGAAAAAGAATCAGAAGTCATCTAAATCATCAAATAAAATAGCTAAATAAAATAGTTAAAATAGTTAAACATTTACTAAATATGTGTACATATGGATATATTCACAATGTATGTATGTAATAAATATACAGACGCTTTTCTAGCTCACAACTGGATCACAGTATAGACAGCAGAGGTGCTTGTTGCTACTGGCTTAGCATCTGGGTCTTGTCAGTGAAGAGAGGAGCTGGAATATCTGCCTCATAGACAAATGCATCATCACTGTATCTCAGCAGCATCCATTCAAATCAGGGTTGTGGAATTTTACCTAACTGCTTCTATGTTATAGCTATGTTATCTTCTCCCATATTAGTCAGGGTTCTTGAGAGGAAAAGAACTTATAGAATCTGCACACACACACACACACACACACACACACACACACACACACACAG
>NW_021604933.1:465841-466829 GCF_004785775.1 Grammomys surdaster | reverse complement strand
AGAGAGAGAGAGAGAGAGAGAGAGAGAGAGAGAGAGAGAGAGAGAGATATGGGGTGTACTAGAATGGCTTACACACTGTGAACCAACTACTCCAACAATGGCTGTCTACCACTGGAAGGTCCAAGAATCCCCAGTAGTTGTTCAGCCCCCATTGCTGGATGCCCCAGCTGGTCTTCAGTATACACCAGGATCCCAAAAGAAGTAGGCTCTAATGCCAGTGAAGGAATGGACTTATCAGTGAAGGAGCAAGTAGGCAAAGGGCAAGCTTCTTCATCCATGTCCTTTATATAGCAGTGGGTGTGGCCCGATTAAGGGTGGATCTTCCCACTTCAGAAGATCTAGTTTAAAAGTGAGTCTTCCCACTTCAAATGACTTAAGAAGAAAGATTCTTCCCAGGTGTACCCAGCCCCTTGGTTAATTCCAAATGTGTAGTCAAGCTGACAACCAAGAATAGTTATCACATCCCCTCATAGTAAAAATCCTGTCTCAAGGAAAAGCAAGGCGGACAGAATTCAAATATTTATCTCTAGCAAAAGAGTCCACTTGGTAGGTCTATGACACATTACCCACAAGAGCAATATTAACAACTGCCAGCAACATTATAATTTCCAAGAACTATCAAGAACTGTTTTGCAGTTAGTTGGTCCTTAGCATAAAGTCAGTTGGGATAGATCATCAAATTAATGTTGTTGTTCTGAGATATGATCTCATTGTGTTGTTGAAGTTGGTCTCCAGCTCCAGATCTCAATTTCCTACCCCAACTTCTTGAGTAGCTACAGATGTGTGACTCCATGCCTGGCATCCCTCTGTTGTTTGACTCATAATCACCCTGGAAGTTATTCTATAATGTGTATATGTAAAGATCTCCAGTTCCATTCCATTTACAGCTTCAGTGAACTCCACTGTGTGGATATACCACAGCCTGTATTCTTTCTAGTCAGTCTCTCTCTCTCTCTCTCTCTCTCTCTCTCTCTCTCTCTCTCTCTCT